>NC_056726.1:1566749414-1566889414 GCF_019279795.1 Protopterus annectens
AATGACCACATTCCTGCAAATTAGTTCTAAATTTTCAGAACATATTGTCCTGTCCCTCATAATGTTTTTTTTTTTCATATTTATTTTTATTTATTTATTTGGTAGATTTCTGAAGATTACAGTAATCAGTAATGTGAGCATTTGTATGACTTTTTGTTTATAAAACGCATGTTCATGCAAAGCCTATTACTATCTTAACTTTTGAAGTGATTACATCTGATTTTTGGACCTTTCTCCACCCCACCCACCCTCACCCCCCATTACATCACTTTTTGTCTCTGATTCTTAAACAAATGCAGTGGGGACTATATGAACATGTCTGAGTTTCTATCATCTTTGTGATTTGTTCATTGTAAAAGCTGTGATTTTATAGTCAAGGTTTACAGTTGCTAAATCATGATAGACACCTACGTTTATAACAACACATTCTTCAGAAAAATAATACTATGTAACTATGTTATTCTATCAACTCTCCAAGTATGTAAACAATATTTAAAATCTGTCCCTGATTTTTGGCCCCTAATTTTCCAATATTTTTGGCTTTGCCCCCAATTTTTCCACTAAGAAGTTGAGAGGGTTTTTTTTATAAGAAACATCTGTAATGTCCACACACAGCTATAATTGTTAGTGCTGTCAGTAAATGCAAATAACTAAATGTCGATTGTTCATTATTCTTGCTTTGCATGATTAGTGCAATTTGTGTGAAGCAACTTGGAATACTTTAATGCACAGATCAAAGATAAAATTCATTACATGGTCATCATTGTAACCCAATCAGGCATCTGAAATGCACACAGAATTGGCTATAATTGCTTGGTGGGGATGATAGCTGTCTGTGGATGAAAACAAGTCTCTTGCTTATTGTTTGTTCAGTTTAAGCTGTCATAGATCTAACTTTGCAAAGGTAAAGTGCATTTGCGTGAAGTTGGAATACTTTATTGTTGTCACAATTATCTATTTTTTACCACAATCTGATGTTTGAGGTATTCACAGTAAAATGAATGCAATTAATGGATATTGTGGCCATCTGTGGATTAAAGTGACTTATCTTTGCTGTTGTTTAATCATTGTTAAAGAGCAGTCATTGATCTGGCAAAGCAGGAGTAGTAGTGTCAAACAAAGTTTTTGCTAAAATCAGTGTAAAAGCAAAATTTACATGGCTTGTGTGTGTGTGTGTGTGTGTGTGTGTGTGTGTGTGTGTGTGTGTGTGTGTGTGTGTGTGTGTGTGTGTGTGTGTGTGTTTATAAATCTTGTGAACCTGGATTATCAGAGGTGGGGTCAGTATATATTTGCTTGTATGAAAAATACTGCATTTTCTCATTTTGTGATAGACCTGGCTTGTTAGGGCCAATGTCAGTATGTGTGCACTTGTGAGACAATCAGTAGAACTTGTGATAGACAATGTTTTGGATGCAGTGTCCATCTGTTCCTTTGTACATGTATGTCAAAATAATATCACCATTTTTTAATCTATGGTATGCATAACATTTTTGGGCACATACAGTACCTAACTCTTTTGGATAGCAGTAAAATAAACATGTTAACAAATTCTCTTTCAAAAATAAGGCATAATAGGAATTACGAACATCCAGATCTTCAGAGCTTCTTGAGACCTCTTTGCTTCCACACTCCCGTCTGGATTTAGACACAGGCTTAGTAGAAACATTTGACCTTAGCCTAACTTAATCTAAGTTCAGCCCTGCACAGAGGTATGCACAGAAGTTGCTATAGTTTGTGTGGGAAGTTGGCTATAGTTTGATCATTAGTACCTTATTTTTTTCTTCGAATCATCCCTCTGAAGTGTTCACATACTGTCATTATAGTTTGTGGGGTGGGGGGGTTGAGGACAATGTGGGAGAAAAATTTTAGTTAGGCGTAATAGTCACAATAACCATGATAAATCTGCCATTGGTCACACCAAGACTAGAAGCCTTAATGAAATACAAATCAATCTAGCTAAACAAAACAGGAAAAGTTACAATTGTACTTTTTCTCTCTGCTGCTAACAGCCAAGCAATAATGCTTCTGTTAAAGGTTTAATTTCTTTAACATTTATCTTTTGCCTCTAATTAAACTTCTAATGTTTCATTTATGAAGAGTGGCTTCAATTAGTTGGTTTCAAAATAGTGAAAGATTTTGTTTTTCTAATGCTCATTTTGGGAGGAGGGAGGAAGGGTCCCTATATTTCCTTGGAAGATAAAATTAAAACTGAAATATCAGGGCCTGAGTTTTACAGATATTACTTTATATGCAAATTTGATTTTGTTCAGGCATCTAATAGAATGACAGTATTTTACTCACACAAGGATGTGTGAATAAAAAAAAAAAGATATTCAACTGTAAAAATAACTGTCTTTTAAATATAATATTCATCTCAATGAATTACCAAATTCTATTCCGATAAGGTGTAATAGCTTTTAGATGTTTGTAAGGAATTTTATTCTAAGGTAGTAAGGCCATGGTTGAAATTATCTCCTAAATATTTTTACCTTAGTCAGTATCTTTTTCCTGGATAACAATAAACTTTTTTTAAAGAAATTGTATGTTTTGCAATTTACACCACATGAGATATGGCAAAAAATAACTATTGTTTCTGGGAATTAAAAAAAACTTTAAGGAGGCAATGTTATTATTTGCAGAAAATGAGAATGAATCTATAGGATATAAACTGAAGCAGATTATTTCATTATACACTAAGATTAAATGGGAAATATTACTCGAGAGACTGTCTAATCTATGTATCTCATTAACATATCTGTGCATTCAGCACAAAAATATTAGGTGGAGTCCTTATTCACAAAGAAGACTTTATTTTAGGAGATATAGAAATAACAATCTGAGTTGGCATTGTAAAAAAAGAGGAAGCTAATATTTTGTATTGTTGGTACAAATGCTTCCAAGTAAAGATTTAATGGCTTGCAATGAAGAATATTACAGACAGATTTATAGACAGATTTATATTTATTCCTGATGTGTTTCTATTTGAAATTTATGCTTTACTGCAAAATGTACCCTATAAAAAGACATAGGAGTTTGTATTGGCCTTACTGGTGTAAAAAATATAATTTGATTGCTTTGAAAAGATTAATCTTTTCTACACTTTCTAGAAATATATATATATATTTTTGTTTGTTTTTTTGTTTTGTTGTGACCCACAGATCTCCTGTTTTTTTTTTGGGGGGGGGTTTGTTTTGTTGTGACCCACAGATCTCCAGTTACGACCCCACCTGGCTTAGTGGATCTGTACCATAGTTCCATCATCTTCCTCGTACTTTCTGATGGGAGGAAGGCAGACCAGGAGATCCAGGTTACAACTGGTATTAGTTCCCCAGCTAAGGTTATCATTGGTGGTCCAGGAAGAAGGCAATGAGTGGAGCTGTAACTGGCAGCATCATATATGCTGATTTGTATACTAGGGTTTTTCTCTAGACCCTATGTTCAGAATGCTAACAGCATTACTATGTCCTAGGCTGGGCAAGTAATGTGATGTGGACCAGGAGGACATGCCTGCCCTGAGCTATGCAGCAGTCATGCCTCACCTCTTCATCTTCTTGCACATAGGCCCTTTTGATTTTTCTAAGTCCTGGTATCCTTCACCAAGGCTCAAATAGCAATCCAACTATACAACATACTCACTCATCTACCCTGGATGGACACTCATGTCCTCCATGATACCTCTATCATATACCAGAGTTGCTAATCAATAACAGGTCATCTAGGCTATAGTCGGCCCTTGACCGTTATGCCACCAAACTGGCTAGATTGATGTAGTTTGTTCACTGAGGCCTATCCATACAAGCTACCTCAAGACTGTATGCACTGAGCTATATTGACCTAATCCAATTGGAAACACATTTTTACTTATGTACTCTTTATTTGCTCATCTAAACATATTTGATTATATTTTCCTTTGTACCCTTTGCCTTATAATTTTCTTGTTAGACCCATATCCATTTCCTGCTATATTTACCTCATCTCCCCTCCCCTTTTTTCATGCAGGAAAAAAATACCTACTTAGATTTGCATGAATAAAACAAAATACTTTAATATTTTGTTTTATTTTTTTGGTTTAATAATAATATATATGGTGCTATCGGTAATTTTTTAAACTTGTTTTTGTTAACCAGTTAAAATAAATCCAACCTGAACCCTTTTCAGGCATGATGTAGGTCACAAAAGTCTAAATGCAGTAGTAAAGAACAATTTAAAACAACAAGTCAACCTTAAAAATTCTAGAAGGAAAGTGTAGCAACTAGGGAAAGCTAACACACAAAGGAAAATATATATATTCCACACAGACAAAGAATGGAAAACCTTGCAGATGTAAAGCAGAGATCATTACTAGTGTTCCCCCATTGTAAAATGAGTGGTTGGATTCTCATGACCCAGATTATAATTTAAGTACTGGATGTGTTGGCATCCTACATATTTGTTTGTGAAAAGAAAAAAAAAGTAATTCTTATTTTTATAAGCAATAGTTAAAGGCCTAGATTACAGTAAGCAAAGCATCCCTGAAAATAGTGGGCATTTGTGATGACTCACAGGTGAGCCTGTGAGAAAAAGGTTAGAGATGATGTAGGTTAGCTATCTGCTAAAGGTCGCTGACATTCTAGCTTCTTCTTTCTTCTACCCTAGCAGTATTTTGACTGGCGTTCTCAAATTCAAGCAAATAAGTAAGCATTCACAAGCATGTAAGTTTACCTAAAACAGACTTCTGACACCTTAACATTTTCTTGAGTCAGAGTTCTGAATGGCAGGTGATGACACACATGCAAATACAGAGAAGTTACTTTGTACATACCCAGAGAAATAGTTCAAATGTGTGATCCTGAAACAACCTTGAGGAGAAAAGTGATATCCCGTAGTCATACTTTAAAAATAAAAGTGCATCATATGAAGTGTCGTTGATCACTAACTGTTAGTGGTTTATATTTCATCTGTAGACGTTTTCCACAGGTTCCCCAGCGAGGCATGACATACGCCTATTTTCAAAGATGCTCTACTTGCTTTGGTTGCTGTAATCCAGGCCATCTGCAATAATTCAGGCAAAGCCAGGGTTTGATTCTCTCGGCATCTATTTGCTTACTAAGTGACTCTGACCAAGTCAATCAACTAGACAGTGCTCATGGGTAACCACTGTAAAGAGACAGCTGTGCCGAGGGGGCTTACTGAGTTAACAAATAAAAAACTTGCTGCATAGAAAAGGAGATGTCCGTTTTCATGCTCTAAAATAGTTCTGTAGTGTTATTAATTTGAATGCAAATCATGTTTTTATAATGAAAGGTGAGTTGATGTTTTGTGTTTATAGTACTTTACATATACCTATATATATTTAAGTATATGTATGTATGTGTAGATATATATATATATATATATATATATATATATATATATATATATATATATATATGTGTGTGTGTGTGTGTGTGTGTCTGTATGTGTTAAGATGACTGTCCTTAAAGTCAATGTCTATTTTGCTGACACATTTTCTTCAAGTAGATAGGTGGTCAACAGGCATACAAGATCACTACATTACTGGTGATGGGATTATTACTTTTCCTGAACATTGTCCGATCTCTGAGTTAATATATATATAATTAGAAGTGGTGTATTTGCATGCTCCAACGTAATGTCTTGTGCATACGCAGTAGATTATCAACTTTTTTTTTATTTGATTGTTTTTGTGTGTTGATGTTAGCTATGTCAATATTTGAGTGCTTAGATTAGTTTTAGTATACTTGCATGTGTGTGTGTGTGTGTGTGTGTGTGTGTGTGTGTGTGTGTGTGTGTGTGTGTGTGTGTGTGTGTGTGGTTTCCTAGCAATGTATGTTTGTTCAACAAATGCAGGGGTGTGATTTAATGTCCATGGTGTGGATGGCCAAGCTGTGGATATGTCGATGGTGCGGATGACTGAATGGTGGATATGTTGACTGTATAGAATGCTGATCTAGGTAAGTGGGGTTGGGGGATGTGAGGTGTGTGTGTGTGTGTGTGTGTGTGTGTGTGTGTGTGTGTGTGTGTGTGTGTGTGTGTGTGTGTGTGTGTTAGCGTTAACAGGGATGAATGAAGGATGGGTGTTGTGTGTTTGTGTACAAGTATGTATATTTTAGGGTAAGGGTTAGGTTGGGCTAGAGTTGTACTTTTTGTGTATGTTGGTGTGTCTGAGTGCATCTTGTGTAGTGGCAGCATTTTGGATAGTTTTCAATAGTGTTAAGGTGTAGGGTTAGGGTTTGTTGAAGGGGCAGCATTATGGTTAAGGTTAGCACCCATTACTAGGGTGGTGCAGGGGGTGGAGCCCCCCCCCTGCTCTCTTTTCAAATAGGTATTAATCCTAACACTAAAGCTGCCCCTTCCCCTAACCCTAAACCTATATCTTACCACCATTAAAACCTTCTCATAACACTGACACTATTCAGACAAATTTGAGGCTAGAGCTATGGTGGCTCTAGTTTTAATATCAGGAGAGGAAATAGTTTTCCTCTCTTGATATTATTGTGTTCATTTTTTTGTGTTCGGTATTGTGGGTGATCAAACTTTTTTGATGACGTTATGCATTCAGCATTTGGGTTGTTCAGCCATTCACAATACACCCATATATAACTATATATATATATATATATATATATATATATATATATATATATGTATATAAAAAATAGTTTATAATGAATAATCGTCTGTGATGGGTTTTTTTGTTTGTTTTTTCAACAGGCATCCTTATTAAATTTTCACATATGGCATAGGCAATCTTACATTTATATAAATTAAAAACAAACAAAATGACACCATTTTAGTTGCAAACAGTATGCAACACAGACATCATTGAAACTGTAGTTGCAAACAATATACATCACTAATAGTCTATCCAGTCATTGTCAGTTAAACATTATATGGCTCATTCAAATCCTGTCTCGTAAACCTCATTCCTGTTCTGCATATATTATTCCCACAATTCCCATTTTTTCCTGTGTAGTTTGCTCCTTCCCTTGTCTAAAGATCCCAATTCCAGTTGTTTTATCTCTGTTACTATATTCACTACTTCTCGTAAAGTTGGTCTTGACTTTGATTTCCATTTTCTAGTAACTGTTTTTTTTTTGCAGCCACCATAATTAGACTCGGCAAGGCTTTACTATGTCTAGACAATTCCAATTTTATATCATAATTCAAAATAAATAAATAAATCAACTCCCCAGTCAATCCAACCTGCTCACCCAGTATCTCTGACAGAGCAGTCTGCAAGAAATCCCTAAATTCTAATTTGGACAATAGGGAGTAAAAACTGCTCAATGACATATTGGGTAAGGAGGATGTCCATATGAAACCGGACAAGGGTGGTGAGGTGGTGGTGATGGATGTTTCCGAATACAACAGTAACATGTTTGAATTATTGTTTAGTGACACTTATACTTAAGTCTCACATAATGAGATGAGCATTGCTTACAGGAACATTGACCTCATCCTGTATGAATTTCTATTGAATGGTCAGTTGGAACTAAGTGAATACAATTTTTTTAGACACCAAGGAAACAAGGATCCTAACTATTTTTGGGATCCCGAAGATTCATAAGTCAATCAGCAACCCACCCCTGCATCCAATAGTAGATGCCAAGGCCTCCAAGACATTTGCCCTAGCAAAATGTGTTGACTGCAAGGTGAAGGGAGTACTTGATGGAAGAGGCACTATTATCAGGGACTCCTGGGATTTTCTCACCAAAATAAAACCCGAGATGTATGACGATGATCTCATTATGGTGACCATCGACATTAAAGATTTATTCTCAGTCATTCTTCACCATGAGGGCTTGGAGCGGTTTTATGAATATTTGTGTTTCATCTCCAGTCTAGTGCATAACACCATCTTGACCGTACGAACATGTATGGAGCTTGTGCTCGAAAACAATTTTATTTGCTTCAAGGGCCAGCTTTTTAAACAAAAGCAAGGAGTAGCAATGGGCACCTGTTGTGCCCCCAGTTTTGCCAACATTGTATGGCACACTGGGAGGATTTATTTATTTTAAATTCAACTTACAAATACTCTCGGGCTCTGTACGGGTGGTACCTTGATGACCTGGTGATTTTCTGGAAGGGTAGTGAAGAGGAACTAGATAGGTTCTTCATTTACATTAACCAAACCACCTCCTTCCTTAAATTCACCATGGCCAGAGACAACGACCAATTGAATTTTCTGGATGTAACAGTCAAAAAAGACTATGTAAACAAGGCTTTCACTTCTCATTTGTATAGGAAGCCAACATACTCAAACTCACTGTTGCATGTTGATAGCTGGCACCCGGTGCACCAGAAAAGAGCCCTAGTTAAGGGCCAGTATGTTAGGTTAGCTAGAATGGTGTCAGGACTGGATGATTTTTGAGTGAGTGTGCTAAGTTAAAAAACATGCTGACTGGAAGGGGTTACCCTGGCAATTTTGTTCAGGACATTGCCAATGAGGTTATTAGAAAAAGGGAAATCTGGAAATTTTTTGTGCTTATTGTCCAACGAGAATGGCCCTACTGGAGCAGCCCAAACTGGGAGACAGGATTGTTTCTCAAGAGCTTTTATTCTTCCTTTTAGTGTTGACTTCTATGATATTAGGAACATTATATGTAGATTATGGGGCATGTTCACTATTGACAATGATGTTCACTCAGTAGTGGGAAACAAGCCCACTATAGTTTACAAGAGGCAAGTTAGTTTAAAGGGCCTATTATGAAGAGACTCTTGTGCACCCACACTGGGTGGTTGCTACAAATGTGGGAGATGTAAACAGTGTCCAGCCATGTTTCAAGGAGAGGCCATCAAAATCACTGGTTATGGTATGGTAAAACCTAGGAAGACATACTCCTGTTACTCAAAGGGGGTGGTGTATGTCACAATGTGTGACCTATGTGACAGTTTCTATATTGGCAAGACCAAAAGAGCACTTAGGCAAAGGGTGTTTCAACACCTGTATGACATCAGGAATAAAAACATAAACAGTGCTTTGTACAAGCACATTTGTGCATGCCCCACACATACTTTTAAGTTTGGGGCCATAGACCATATTGACATTGGAGCAAGAGGGGGACCAATGGATGAATGGCTAGAATTTAAGGAATTCACATGGCAGATTAAAACTAATGCTTGCCAAGTACCAGGTCTTAATGACAGAATTTCCTTGAGGCATGTTTTAAAATTAAAATTGATGCACTTTTATAGGTTTATCAGTTGTATTTGTTGCAAGAATATCAATTTTAACAATTTTTATTAACGTTGTATAATGTCTGTTTTAGAGGAAATGATTTAATTACATGGACCAATGGTTAGGTGGGGTGGTGTATATATGTTTGTCATGATCATGTGATTTTATTCTGATGAAGTCTAAAACTTGATGAAAAGCACTTAAATAAACCTGGATTTTTGCTGGTGGTCTGTTCTGCACACTTCTTTCATCTAGTTGCTGCTTTTGAGTGGTTTTACTTTGTTTATTTCTGTGTTTGGTATTGTGGTTGATCAAACATTTTTGATAGCGTTATGCATTCAGCATTTGGATGGTTCATTCATTCACAATACACCCTTATATAACTATATATATATATATATATATATATATATATATATATATATATATATATATATATATATATAATAATATATATATATATATATATATATATATATATATATATATATAATAGTTTATATTGAATAATCATCTGTGAGGGTTTTTTTTGTTTGTTTGTTTTTTCAACAGGCATCCTTATTACATTTTCACATATGGCATAGGCAATCTTACATTTATATAAATTAAAAACAAACAAAATTACACCATTTTAGTTGCAAACAGTATACAACACAGACACCATTGAAACAACTGTAATTGCAAACAATATGCATCACATAATCTATCCAGTCATTGTCAGTTAGGCATTATATAGCTCATTCAAATCCTGCCTCTTAAACCTCATTCCTGCTCTGCATATATTGTTCCCTCACAATTCCCATTCTTTCCTGTGTAGTTTGCTCCTTCCCTTTTCTAAAGATCCCAATTCCAGTTGTTTTATCTCTGTTACTATATTCACTACTTCTAGTAAAGTTAGTCTTCACTTTGATTTCCATTTTCTAGTAATTGTTTTTTTTGCAGCCACCATAATTAGACTCAGCAAGGCTTTACTATGTCTAGACAATTCCAATTTTCTATCATAATTCAAAAATAAATAGATAAATAAATCAACTCCCCAGTCAATCCAATCTGCTCACCCAGTATCTCTGACAGAGCAGTGTGCAAGAAATCCCTAAAGTCTTCCGGCTCATTACACACAAAAAATATGTTCCCAGACACCTCTTATTTGCCTGGCACACCTCCAATATTTTTGCTATCCTCCTGAGGAAAAATTCTGTGAACTCTACTTGGAGTATAAAAATGGATCTACTTTGATGCATTGAAATTATACTTCACCGATTCCTAGTTGGCCGACCCCTCTTAAGCAAAATGGCTTTAAAAGGAAAGCACGTACTACCAAAATCCTTTCCCTGTGGAACAAACCACTAAACCAACAAGGTGAACTTTGCCCTTTCTCCAGTGTAGTGCATTCTCAGAGTTATTATATTTAATTGGGGGGGGGTGAAGCCCCCTACTTGGGTGGGTTTGGTTTCATTCCATTGACATTTTTTCAGTGGTGGCCAAGTGGTTCATTTCACAAGCAAAGGATTTTGGTGGTCTGTACTTTTGGTTTAAAGCTGTTTCGCTGAAGTGGAGTCAGCCAACTAGGAATCAATGAAGTCTAATTTTGATGGCTCAAAGTAGACTCATAAAATACCCATGTAAACACTTCCAGGCAAAGATTCTAAATCTTCTGGACTTTGTTGCATATTTTGGGGATATCCATATATCCTCCATTATCTCTTTCTGAATTGCTTATCCAGTCTCTCTTTCCAATCCTTTCTAAGCTCCTCTAATTGATTCGTATACTTATCATGCAATATTTTATGTGCTTTACTAATTATTCCTTTTTTAATGGCAGCTTCTGTTATAGGTTATATTAAAAACTCTACCAGTGCTGGTCTTTAATTCAGGAGCCCCCTATTTCTTTCTCTTTGCCTATCAATCCTTGATAGGGAAGGCAATCTCTAACCTGCAATCTAAATACATTCTTGGCCACTTCACATTTTATTATCTTTCCCTCTCTAGTTATTTACTCCTAAAACCTTGGTTCCTTTGCCAGTTTTCTCCAATAAATTCCAACCCCTCTTGCCTATTATCAGTATCCCTGGCCACAGTCATTCCTATCAGCAAAATCTCTTTTCTCCATTCTAGTGCTGGTTTGGTTCTTAGAATACTCCCTGCTATTTTATGAATATAATACTCTGTATGATTTTTGTTGTTCTCCTTAGGAGTCTGCATCCAAAATCCCAATCTCTCCTTATTTTGTGAACTTCCTCCCTGTATCAGCATCATTCCTTTCCACATTGAATTATAGTTTTCTGCTTGAGCTATGGATAAGAGCCTTAACTGTGTTACTCTAAAATACCCCCTCAAATTGGGTAATCCTAGTCTATCTTGTTCTATTGGAAGAATCAGTTTATCCCACTTGACCCTTGTTCTCTTCCCTTCCCAGATAAAATCCTTCAACTCTTTTTTAATTACTATCCACAGCTTCTCTGCTGGTTGATAAAAATATGCCTGACCTGAGCATAAGACTAAAGGGACTAAAAACATTTTAATGGCTTGTATCTTAGTAGCCATATCCATATAACAAAGCTTCCAGTTTTTCAAGTTTTGTTTTATCTTCTGTTTAGTCTCTTTCCACATATCCTTAGCTGTCACAACAGAGTCATTTCTAATCCATACTCCTAAATACCTTATTTTGTCATGTCCCCATAAATATGGATATTGTTGGATCAATTTGTGTATGTGTACATAATTTATCACTATTGCCTTTGTTTTAGCTTTATTAATTGTGTATCCCAAAAAGATTTGAAACTGTCTTAAAATTTTCCACAATACTGCAATGTCTCTTTTCTGGTTTTGTCAGGTATAAAATAATATCATCTGCAAATAGAGCCACCGTTTCCTGGCTACCATGCCAATTATATCCTTGAATTTCTGATTCCCTTATTTTCTTTGTCAGTGGTTCTAAATATAATGCAAACAGCAAAGGGGAAAGCAAACAATCATGCCTGGTTCCTCTTCTCAAACAGAAATTATTGGAGAGGACCCCACTTACTTTATTTGCACCTCTGATCCCTCATATACTCTTCAAATCAACCTTACAGTTGTATCAGGGAGAGCAAACGCTTCCACTGCCCTGCTGATGAAGCCCCAGCCTACTCTATCAAATGATTTCTCTGCATCAAGACCCACCAATAAAAGTGGTATTTTCTTACATTCTGCTTCCCCCTGAATCATCATTGTTCTGTTAATATTGTCTAATGTTTGCCTCCCGTCCACAAAACCACACTGATCCATATCTATCAATTTTGGTATCACTTTTGCCATTCTTTTAACCTTTATAGACGTGAGTTTGATCAAAACAAACAAACTCATTGGCAATCACCATTAATCGCAACAAACTCATTGAAGAAAAATCAGAAATGGAAACCAATATGTTAAATTTGTGATTCCAAAAATAAAACAAAAAACAACGTTTATGTGAGGGACTTCCTCCCCCCAGAAATTAAATATATTAACTCCAGGGTCGCATAAACTTTAAGGAAGGGCAAAAACCCTTGAATTATGTAATAGCAAATCTAATGCACTACAAACATTGCATAATCTGACAAATTGCACCACTGATGAAAAACACCACTGTTCCAGCATGCAATAAAATTTGTGTAATGATAACTCATATAACACGTGTGTGTGTGTGTGTGTGTGTGTGTGTGTGTGTGTGTGTGTGTGTGTGTGTGTGTGTGTGTGTGTGTGTGTGTGTATATATATATATATATATATATATATATATATATATATGTAGATAGATTGACACATTGATATAGATATGGATTCATGAATACAGGACGATGGATGTACATGTTGACTGTCAGGACTGCTAATCCTATATTTTTAATGTCTGTCTTTATAAATAATGATATTTTTGATATCTGGCATCTCATTATGCTGAAGAACTATTTTTTTTTATATAGCTATGTTAATTTAATGTTTTTCTGCAAAACTGTCTTACGTATTTGTTTATTGCAAAACTGTGTTATGTATTTGTCTACTTAATTTGTGGAGCTTTTCTCCCCGGGCTTCCGCTGTAAATGGACCTTGTCCAGTCAGACAAAACCCGGTTAACAAATGTAAAATGCAATAAATAATAAAATAAAATATGTTGATGTTGGAAATGTTGATGTGTTTACATAACAAGGATCCTGTATTGTGTGAATGCAGTACAGCAGGGATTGGGGAATTGGCCCTTTCCCCACTGTAGTGCAATCTCGGAGTTAGTATATATAATTAGCAGGGGGCGTGCGAAGGTGTAGTCCCCTACATGGGGGGGGGGGTGCAGTAAGGCTTGCCTCTGCAAAAAAACAACTATTTTTTTTTTCAGTTTTCTACCGTCTGAGTGTCAGTGGAATGGTACTTTACTTTCAGGGGTTCGATGTTATGCCACTCAACATTCAGGAGGTTGAGCCACTGACATGAATCCATATATGTATAAAGACACACATGCACACACACACACACACACACACACACACACACACACACACACACACACACACACACACACACACACACACACACACGGAACATCCAACTTGTTAATGGGGATTTACTTTTCAGAGCCCTAAAACTTTTCTAGCCAGGTGGTGAGGGGCTGTTATCTCTCACTGACTCCAGTGTTTTCATTTTTTTAACTTCTTTCCTTTCCACTGGTAGCAGGAAAACAACTTTATTGCTCCAGGTCTGTAATGCAAAACTAAAGAACAGTACATGTTTCCATACACTCATGCCCTCATTAGAATGAGATGCACTTCATAACAGGAGCCAGAGTCAGCACTTCTGTTCCTCCGTGAGCCAGTGTCCTTTCATGAGGTGGGTTGCTCTCAAGCAGCTGACATGGCTACCGCATCTCTGTCCATCCCTCCCTCTCTTGGACTGGTAGGTGGATATCAGTGATTCAGTCTTATCCCTACCAGTTCCATTTAGGATCCTGGCCTGGTAATCAAACCCGGGTTACTGAAACTGCTGTGGTCTGAGCTCCAACACTCTACATCATGTAGCCACCTGTCTGTTAATGGAACATTCTCTACTGAGTTTTAAGAGAGGATATTTATCAGGCTGTATGGAGCAGACCCTCATACTCACAGGGTGCAAGGAAACAGGCAGATATTAATAACAGCATAAGACTGATAAACATGTAAAAGAAAATTAATGATTAGGGTGGTATATTCAAGCATTAGTATTAATAAAAAAATGACATTAATACATGGTGGGTTATGTTAAGACTTTCTGAGATAAAATGGACTCTTCATACAGAAGTTATGACTATTGCCTTTCTTTTCTTTTCATGATTTAATTAATTTCATAAGAAGCTGCGTGACTTACAGGTGGAAAATAGTGTCATCATACAGATACTTGTGATGCAGTGACTTGGGTGCATGCATAACTTGCCATATCCTGGCCCGTGAAAGGCACCTGACTATTATTTTCTCCTTGTTCAGCCTAATGAGTGGGACATCAATATGTTGTACAATGCAGTCCCCTACTACAGGAGTCCTGTGTAGTGTACTGACTTGCCTTATGGGCTTGGTAGTTGAGGCTCCAATGGGTGTGGCTATATTTGCAGTGTTAGGTATGTGCTTTTGGGTTTGCTGAGGATATTTTTTGCAGGTAGAATGTCTGTGAGGTCTTTGGTGTTTGGGAAGATTGCATTTAAGTGCCACAGCATAAGTAGGTGTATGTGTGGGGTGTGCACTATGTGTGTAGGATGCAGCATGGAAGTTCCACCAACCACATTGTTATTATGACTGTATGAGAGCGTTTTGAATCCAGCAACATTGTATATATCTACCTTTCACATACTGTGATTGTTTCTATAAAGATTAAATGATTGTCAGTAAACATTAGACAATTGTTACATTGCCTCAATATAGCCATACCCACCAAATTTACTGCAGAGAAATTGAGAAAATACATATCCACGATGTTGAGTCATTTATTGGCTGAGCTGCAAGGATGCAGTATATGGAGGGTTAATAGTGAACTGACTAAGGATGCTTTTGAGTCTAAAGACTAGGCTACATAATACTAAATTAAATGGTCAGTGTTCCTCTGCAAACAAGCTAGCTGTTAAGGAATCACATAGCAGAAACCCTAGCCGGGACAGTTTTTTCTTATAGTTTTTACAGATTGCTTTATCTCTGTGACTTGTTTTAGCTTGTTAAGAGGTATTTCTACAGACACCCTTATGATAATGGACATCAGCTGGGTTAATGTAAGCCTGCAATCTTAATTTCTCAGTGTCTTTAGTGTACTTCCCCAACATCTGAAAAGATTGCATAATGAAGGAGAACCAGGAGCTTATTGTGTTGGCTTGAGTAGCTTAAAGCTTTTTGGACACATGTCTAAATTGGTTTGGTGGTATCAGTACAAGATACATGTAAGAGAAAGCCTTGGGGTACTACGATTATAGGAGCTTCTAGGTGCTAAGACAAAAAAAAAAATCTCTTTACATATTTTCTGGGAATGCTTCCCAACCTCTTGGTCTCACTTACAGCTCCAAAGCATGAAGACCATTCCTGCCTATCCATCTCAAAACCTCAGCACTTAGTGTTGGCTTTACCTTCCCTTCTATGATTAAGGCACCATCTGTGTATCAGCCTGAATTAATGAGCCATGATTCAGTGCATCTTTTGCATCTCTGACACTATTTTGATAACTTTCTTCCAGTCTTCTTACCCCAAGTTCCAGTCTTTCTCCATCTGCTTTTTGCTTCATAGGTTCACAGGTTTATTACTCTGTAGCAGCCCAAAGGTCATAGAGGAAAACAGACTGAGAATTCTGGATCATAAGCTTTTATATTTACCCAGTCATCCAAGTTATTTTTTTAAACGTATAACAGAGGCAGATTTCCAAATACACAGTGGTAACTAATTCCAGGTTTAGAGTATACAATTTGTCACAAACTCATTTTATAATTCATTTCTGCACTATCAATACAGAAATTCATATTATGGTGATTATATGTTTTTTCACCATCACAAAGGGCAAGATTTAAAAATTGCCTTAGTCCTTAGTTTTTATAAGCTTTATATGCTCATATGATGATGCCTCTAAAGTAACAATAATGTTCAGAGAAAAGGTTAAGCCATTTACATTTGTCTATGTGTGAAGACTTTGTTACACTATTAATCTCTTTTTATATTTTCTTTGGAAAGACTCGAGTCGTCTAAGCTGACCAGAAGTATTTATTTATTTATTGCTTTTGTTTGCTAGAAAAGTCCAACTGGGCACAGGTCCCATTTTCAATGGAGGCCTTGGGAGAAATGCTTCATTTTACAGAATGAGTAGAAGGCAGTTATACAAGATTTACATAATAAATTCACATACATAGACTAGTAATGCATGTATAAATGCACAACTGGCTGTTATATTCCAAAATTAGATATTACATGCACTATATGAGGTTATCTTACAAGTAACATCTCTGGTTGTAATGTTTGTTAATAAACAATTCACTTACTACATAGCTCAGTGCACAACTGTGTCTGATTACAAAAAGATAAGTGACTTGTTATTGGATTACCTACATCTTTATATTCTTTCGTCTCCCATTCCTTTAATGTGGCTCTTCCTGTGTTTTCTTTCTTCACGTATCATTCTACTCCACTTCTTAACCTGCTTTTTCCGTTTCTCCCATGCTGCCCTTCTCCTCTTCCCCTCCTTTTCCTTCTTTTCCTTCCTCTTCCTGCCCTCTCGTTTCCTCTGTTTTCTTTTCTAGTCTCACATAGCTCTACTGTACCATGCCTCCTGCATAACCCAAATCCTTTCCTGTGCTTCTCCAGTGTCTTAAATATTACATGTCCCTCTGTCCATGTCCTCATTATTTCTTTTTCTCCAAATATTTCATGTCTTTTCCATGATTTCGCCTGCTTCCATCCTGTAACTTTGGCTTATCCTACTCCTCAGACATCTCTCTTTCTTTCTTTTCTCCATGTCATACTTCCACATTCCTTTGTTGCTTTTTCATTCTCTTGCTGCAATCCTTCCCACCACCTGTCCTGCCTCTTCCCTTCCTATTGGTTCTTTGCCTATTCTTCAACTGCTGTCCATCTCCTTATATTCATAGTGGATGAGTATGGGACTCCCCTTCCTACACTGCTCGGGCTATTCTCAGTTGGTTCTTTACTATCCTCTTATCCCTTCCTTTTTCTCTTCACTCTTCCACTGCCATCTGGAATTGCCTTAGTATCTCTTTAGGTCAATGGATAGAGTTCCTCAGCAAAGCATGATATCATTGATGGTGTCATAATTCCATGATATCACTGATGGTGTCATAATTCCATGATATCACTGATGGTGTCATAATTCTTAATGTGTTTGCTCTTGTTTATGACCCCTCAAGCACCTTTTCCTTTTCCCTTATTTATTCCATGACTTTTTTTCTGTAGTGTCCTCTACTGAGTTCCCTGCTCTCAATTCTAGGTATTTGGGACAGTTGACCTCCCATATCATCCCATCATTCCTTTACTTTTTTTCACTCTGACCACTGCCATCTTTTTTGTGTGTGTGTTATACCTCAGGCCACATGCTCATTTGTAATGTTTGCTTTAGTACTTCATCTATATTCTCAGATAGTAACATACATTCATCAACATACCTAATGACCTTTGAGTAGATCATCTTATTTTCACTCAGTTTGCTCAATTTTTGTTCTTAACTCAAATTCCTCTACAGTCATTGTTGAATATCCCTGGAAAGACTGGACACCCCTAACTCATTCTTCTTACAATACTGGCAAGCTTATGAAATTACATTATTTACCACCACCAGGGTACCTGTGCTTTGCTTTAGTCCTCTCTGTGTGTTCTCTCCATGTATTTCCTTTCCAATGCTTCTCAAAGAAACTTTCACCTCACTGTATCAAAGGTCTTTTGGAGGCCTAATAGGATTACTCCTGCCTTACCATCTCCTTTTATCTTCTTTATTGCCATGAATTCTGCCATTGCCATGTTAAGTTTCTGTATTTGAACATAGGGAAAGGGAAAGAAAGATGAAAGCAAGTGACAGAACAGAAATTGGGATGCTGAACACCGAAATAAAATGTGAAAGCAAAGTGACAGAAGAGAAACTGGGATGCTAAACACTGAAATAAAGTGTGTAATAGCCACCAACTGGAAAAAGTAGAAGAATACAAAAAATATAAATACATGGAAGATTCCTAAATGTCATCAGAAGATCCTTAAGGCAGATAAGTCCATAAACTCCATCCTCCACCCAGGTAAAGTCAGTATCCCTCCTCCTAACATCCCTCACTCCTCAGAAAATATTGCTACCTCATTCAACACACACTTCATCCAAACCATACTATCACTAGCTAAACAACACAACCCCCCACCCCTCCAACCCATACCTTCAACTAGTAAACACCAACTACCTTCTCTTTTTCTCCTGTACCTACCTCCAACATAAAAAAAACTCTTAACTAAACTTAAACCCACCAAAGTAGCAGCAGACAGCCTCCCAAGTGAATACCTACAAATCGCAGCTGATGCTCTGGCCTACCCAGTATCCATCTTGATTAACCGATCTCTG
Organism: Protopterus annectens; assembly: GCF_019279795.1. NCBI lineage: Eukaryota > Metazoa > Chordata > Ceratodontiformes > Protopteridae > Protopterus > Protopterus annectens. Next base: position 1,566,768,151 of record NC_056726.1, read on the forward strand.
TCAGAAAGTTACGTTCCCACACTGTGGAAAGTATCACATATAATTCCCCTCCACAAAGGTGGACCTTCCATAGAACTAACCAATTACCACCCCATAACTATTCTCTATCCACTCTCCAAAATACTAGAGAGATGCATACACTCTCAGGGCTCAGATTACCTCCTTACTAACAACCTCCTTTCAAGTACTCAGCATGGTTTCTGACCAAACCATAGCACCACCACTGCCTTACTCTCCTTTACTAATACTATCCTTCAGCATAAAAACAATGGCTATCTCTCCTCTGCTACTTTCCTAGACCTATCTAAAGCATTTGACATGGTCCCACACAAACAACTTATCTCTGTCCTCAATAACCTATTCTTCTCAAAATCGGTCACCAACTGGTTTCAGAGTTACCTGTCTGACCGCCAACAATCTATTGTATGGCAGAATGACATATCTCCCCAACTACCTGTCTCCATAGGGGTTCCCCAAGGATCCATCCTTGGACCCCTACTCTTCTCTGTTTACACCAATAATCTAGCCTCTGCCACCAAACATGGCACACTCATACAATACGCAGATGACTCGACCATCATCTGCTCAGCCCAGTCCTGACCAAAACTGCAAAAAGTCACACAGGAAGCCTTTTCCTCTGTAGAAACATGGTTATCCGATGCCCGATTAATACTCAACCCAAACAAAACTAAACTACTCATCTTCCAACCCACCAAACATACTCAAAACAACTCTCACTTTAACATCATGGCAAAAGACAACACCACTATATACCCAACTGAACACACCAAATTGCTAGGAGTGGAAATAGACAATAAACTAAAATTTGACATTCACATATCCATGACTATAAAAAGTCCACAAAAAACTAGGAGCGTTATACAGAAATAAGCAATTTCTCACCAAAGCAGCAAAGATTTCAAGAGCAAATTCCCACCTTAACTCCACCCTACTTTATGCCTCTCCAATATATACCAACCTAAGGCAATGTGATCTAAACAAGCTAGAGACCTGCTACAACAAAATCGCCAAATTCGCCACAGGGGCATCCTACCGTAGTCACCACTGTCTCTCACTTGCTGAACTGGGCTGGCTTGAACTCCCTCACCTCCTTCAGTGGTATCAACTCACTCGCCCACAAACTAGTAAACCATCCACTAAATGTCCCAACCCTCCAGAATCTACTCCAACCCTATCGCACCACCAGACCACTAAGATCCAGCAGCAAAAATCACTTGCAGATCACTAAAGCCAATAACTCTGCTGATGAACCACTATTCTCTTGCGCCATAGCCAAATTATGGAACTCACTCCCACCCACAATTACCTCCATACCATCATGCACCCACTTCAAAACTTTACTAAAAGCGCAACTAAAAACATGCTGGCTATGCCCTTGCAACTCCCACTCTAATATCATCCACCCCATCCAACCACTACCTTTCTCTCCACTCCACTAACTACCTTGATGATAGCAAGCTCAGATGCTCTTAAGCCTAGTACTTATTATACAGCAGGAACATTTGTTAATGCCTGTTATGTACTTCACAGATAAAGATTCTATTTGTCTACTGATGTACTATGTTCTTCATCTGTAAATATGTTGTAAGTAATTGCTATGTAAATTGTTATTCACTATGTAATCCAATGTATATACTGTCTGTTTATTTTAACTGTGGAGCTTTTCTCCCCGGGCCTCCACTGAAAATGGGCCTACATCCAGTCGGACACTCCCTGTCAACAAATTTAAATAAATAAATAATAAGAATGGCAGGAGGAGAAGTAAGAAAGTCAAAGTAGAATAGATAGAATTTTCTTCTGCTGTCTATCTCTTCACAAAGCTATTTTGTACTTCCTAGATTATTTTTGAGAAACCTCTTTGCCAAAAGTTTAATGTCATTATTTATCAGAGATATTGGGCAGTAGTTACTTGCTTCTGTTCTGTTTCTCCATTCCTCGAGAATCGCCAACACCCATGCTCTCCATTAAGGGTGCACTGTCGGCCTTTCCAATCAGTCTTGTTGAAGCAACTCACAGTTCAAAAAGCCATGCCCAGTTTATGACATCACTGGAAACAGTACATACAACCCCAGCCTCGGCATCATCTGATATTCAATATTTGTAAGCCACGCCCATATTGTGACATCACTGGAAACAGTACATGCAGTCCCATCCTTAGCATCATCAGTCTTTCAATGCCTGATTCATTTCATTTGGAATTTATTAACATGTAAGGGAAAATTTTCATTTGGTTGTCAAGGAAGTGCTTGTGCATGCATGCACAGACTGATAAGGGATAGTTGGGGAAATGTTTAATGTGGTTGTCAGGGTAGTGCTTGTGCATACGTGGAGAGAATGCAGAAGGGAGCACTGGTGCAAATGTTTTATTTCATAGGGAGATGACTGATTGTGTACACCTGAATAACTGCATACTGGATCGCTGCGGGAAATGTTTCAGTTAGTGGTCAGCGGATCGCTTGTGGGCACACGGACAGACTGCAAAAGAGGTCGCTGAGTGAAATGTTTCATCGGCGATACAGGGGAGTAGTTGTGCATACGTGAACAGACTGCAGAAGGAATTGTTGGGGAAAAAGTTTCATTTGGTGGTCAGATGGAATGCTTGGGATACATGGACAGACTGCAGGAGGGACTGTTGGGGAAATGTTTTATTTTGTGATCAGAGTAGTGCATATGCATACATGGACAGACTGAAAATGCGATTGTTGGGGAAATGTTTCATTTTGTGGTTAGCGGAGTGCTTGTGCATACCTAGACAGACTGTAGACAGGATAATTGGTAGAAAAGTTTCATTTAGTGGTCAGGGGAGTTCTTGTGTATACATGAACAGACTGCAAATGGGATGGTTGTAGGAAATATTTAATTTTGTGGTCAGGTGAGTCATTGTGGATACAGTGAACAGACTGCAGAAGGGGCCATCGAGGAAAATGTTTCATTTTGCTGTCAGGGGAATGCTTTTGCATGCCTGGATATACGCCAGATGGGATCATTGGGGGAAATATTTCATTTGGTGATCAGGGAGTGCTTGTGCTCACCGTGACAGACTGCAGAAGGGATTGTTGCAGTAAAGGTTTCATTTGTTGATCGGGGAGTGTCTCTGTATACAAGGACACACTGCAGAATGGATCACAGTGAAAGGTTTCATTTGTTGTTCAGGGAAGTGCTTATGCACACATGGACAGACTGCCGAAAGGATCAGTGGGGGAAATGCTTCATTTGCTGGTCAAGGGGAGTGCTTATGCATACAAATAAAGACTACAAAAGGGGTCTTTCTGGGATTTCTAGAAGCTTTGTACATTCTTGTCAGGTACCTCCCGGCTTTTTTCCCCATAATCCAACAGTAGTCTTTTCAGGTACCTCCCTGCTTTTTTCCCATAATCCAATAGTAGTCTTTTCAAGTACCGCCCTGCTTTTTTTCCCATAATCCAACAGTAGTCTTTTCAGGTACCACCCTGCTTTTTTTCCCATAATCCAACAGTAGTCTTTTCAGGTACCGCCCTGCTTTTTTCCCATAATCCAACAGTAGTCTTTTCAGGTACCGCCCTGCTTTTTTTCCCATAATCCAACAGTAGTCTTTTCATTACCACTGACCTACCTTTGCTGCTTTGTCTTATTTTTGTTCACACTTCCACTTTTAATGCTACTTCCTGTATGTCTTGAGTTTATTGACCTGTCCTTCCTTCTCATCTTCTTTTTTTCTGTATTTCTAGTAATCTTTCTTCTAGCTGTTTAATTACTTCCTTTTGTCTTCCTCCTCCTCTGCCCCATCTACATTATCCCGCCCCTCACTGCCACCTTCACTCCATCCTACCTAGTGCTTTTTTATTGTTTCATTTTCCTTTATTGTCTGTTGCATTACCTTACTTAGCTTCCCATTCCCTTCATTTATAACCTGTCCAGCTCCACCTACTATCTCTTCCTATCCTTACATATAGTCCGATCTCAGTTTCTTCCACTCCTTCCTTCACCTTTCATCTTGTAAGTATCCTGACTAGTGTATTGGCCTGTACTAGGCAATTTCTAGTGAAGATGTACTCCTTTCATTGAATGTATTTTTTTTGCAGATATTTCCCACTCTCCTACTTTCATATATTTTGCAGTTCCCTTATTATCCTTTATCTACACTCTTTTCTCCCAAATAGTTTGTCTTTTTCTGGCTCTAAGATGTCACTGAATTCCACCCATGACTTCCCCTTCTGCCCATTTCAGTTGTTCCCAAGCCACAAAGAAGGTGTGGAAGAAATGCCTGTATTGTTGTCTCGTGCATATATAGTTTCTATGGCCCCACCTACTTCCATTTAGTCTCCTCTGTCATATGACTCACCTTCTCTTCTCGCTGCCTGTATTGTTGTCTGGTGCATATATATAGTTTCTATGGCCCCACCTACTTCCATTTAGTCTCCTCTGTCATATGACTCACCTTCTCTCCTCGCTGCCTGTATTGTTGTCTGGTGCATATATAGTTTCTATGGCCCCACCTACTTCCATTTAGTCTCCTCTGTCATATGACTCACCTTCTCTCCTCGCTGCCTGTACTGTTGTCTGGTGCATATATAGTTTCTATGGCCCCATCTTCTTCCATTTAGTCTGCTCTGTCATATGACTCACATTCTCTCCTCGCTGCCTGTATTGTTGTCTGGTGCATATATAGTTTCTATGGCCCCATCTTCTTCCATTTAGTCTGCTCTGTCATATGACTCACCTTTACTCCTCATTGCCTGTATTGTTGTCTGGTGCATATATAGTGTCTATGGCCCCACCTACTTCCATTTAGTCTCCTCTGTCATATGACTCACCTTCTCTCCTCACTGCCTGTATTGTTGTCTGGTGCATATATAGTGTCTATGGCCCCACCTACTTCCATTTAGTCTCCTCTGTCATGTTACACACCTTCTCTCCTCGCTGCCTGTATTGTTGTCTGGTGCATATATAGTGTCTATGGCCCCACCTACTTCCATTTAGTCTCCTCTGTCATATGACTCACCTTCTCTCCTCGCTGCCTGTATTGTTGTCTGGTGCATATATAGTGTCTATGGCCCCACCTACTTCCATTTAGTCTCCTCTGTCATGTGACTCACCTTCTCTCCTCGCTGCCTGTATTGTTGTCTGGTGCATATATAGTGTCTATGGCCCCACCTACTTCCATTTAGTCTCCTCTGTCATGTGACTCACCTTCTCTCCTCGCTATTTTTATTATTTCTTCAACTATCAGTATTGCTTTTCTGAAGTTAATTGCCACTCCTGTTTTAACCCCGCCTCCTTTACTATCACATTTTCCATTCAGGTATTCATGACTCTTTATTGTATCAAGTTCCTTTACTTTTAGCTTTGTTTTGGGTCAGGATCATGTCTCTCCTAGGTTAACTCTTGCATACACTTTATTTCCTCTTTTTATTGGGTGACATGTCTCCATGTATTCCACGTTACTGTCTTTACAACTTCTTCCCTTTTATTGGATGCTCTTGTTAGTCCAGAAGCACTAAAGTGATACCTTCCGTTCAAATCCCAAATCAAAGCTAATATTTCCTTTCATATTTCCATGATTCCTTGTTGTCTGGTGAAGTGCCTCCTATATTCCAAGTTGCCATCTTTATTCCATTCTTTGCTGTATACTTCTTCTTTCCAAGACTCACCGTATAATCTTTAAATGACGCTCTTCCTTTGGTTTCTCACTGAGCCATACCTCTCAAACTTCAGATGTTCAAAATGGGAACAAATCCCCTTGAAAAGCAGGTGCAGGTAGACAAAAATCTGGATATCTGATTAGCATAAACGTTTAATACTAAATAGCACACAACTCTTCCTACTCATAAATACATGCTTAAAAAACAAGAGACTAACAAAAGTGATAGAAAAAAATAAAAGCACGTTATTAGAGATGGTTTAAAATCTGTAGACTTTAAAGAACTGTATAGCAAAAGTCTAGCACACAAGGTCATTTATTTTTGCTTCTGAAAAAGGGAGATGTGTGTCTTCTGTCTTTTAATCATTGGTGCCATTAGTATGTTGGTCATGTAGTATGTTCTTTGTGTACCAGTCAGCTTTAAAAAGCTTGTGTGATGAGGGGTATTCTGACAATTATGTGAAGGTGAAATCAAATATGAAAATAGTAATTGCCTTCCAAAATCAAGACAGTTCATAGGTCTGCACCGAGCCGAACCAGAGTTCCTTGATCTGTGCCTATGCCTGGTCTCCTTCCTCCACTCCCATTTTTTGCAGTGTCATTTGCCAGCTTCTTGTGAGAATCCTCCTAGACTTCAGCCCTTTCTTCTACAGTCCCTCCCATGACCCTGGTTCCCTTTTCTCTGTATCCATTCATTTCTTCCCAGTTTGTCTCTCTTGGTGTAATACAGGTCTTTCTCCATTTCCTTTCCTCCAGTCCTGTTTATACAGTGTTTTTACAGCTTCTCTCCTCATTGTGTCCAAGTCACATTTTTCTGCACTTCTTCAGAACATTTATATCCCTTTTCTTCTTCTCCTCTTTTGGCTGTTCCCATTAGGGGTTGCCACACCAGCTCATCTGTTTCCATTTCTTCCTGTCCTCTGCATCTTGCTCTGTCACACCAACCACCTGCATGTCCTCTCTCACGATATCCATAAACCTTATCTTAGACCTTCCTCTTTTCCTCTTACTTGGCAGCTTCATCATTAGCATGCTTTTCCCAAAATGCCCATCATCCCTCCTCAGCACATGTCCAAACCAATGCAATTGGGTTCGGAGGGTGGCCTAATGGTTAAGGTGTTTGCCTTGCAAGCACAAGGTGCAGGGTTTGAGTCTCACAAGGGATAATTGGCTAGGCTTAAAATGGCTCGCAAGGGCAGTTAGCTTAGTACTAATTTATGAACCTTATGAACCTTATGAACCAATGTCGCCTCTCTGACTTTGTCTCCAAAGCATCCAACCTGAGCTGACCCTCTAATATACTTATTCCTAATCCTGTCCACCCTCGTCACACCCAGTGCAAATCTTAACATCTTTAACTCTGCCACGTCAAGCTCTGACTCCTGCCTTTTTGTCAATGCCACTGTCTCCAACCCATATAACATAGCTGGTCTCACTACCCTCTTGTAGACCTTCCCTTTCACTGTTACTGGCACCCATCTGTCACAACTCACTCCTGACACTTCTCCATCCATTCCACCTTGCCTGTACTCTCTTCTCCACCTCTCTTCCACACTCACCATTACTCTGAACTGTTGATCCCAAGTACTTAAACTCATCCACCTTCGCCAACTCTACTCCCTGCTTCCTCACCATTTCTGTATCCCCCCCTCTCATTCACACACACATATTCTGTCTTAGTCCTGCTGACCTTCATTCCTCTCCTCTCTAGAGCATATCTCCACCTCTCCAGGGTCTCCTCAACCTGGTCCCTACTCTCACTACAGATCACAATGTCATCTGCAAGCATCATAGTCCATGGGGCCACCTGTCTGATCTCGTCTGTCAACCTGTCCATCACCATTGCAAATAAGAAAGGACTCAAAGGTGATCCTTGATGTAATCCCACCTCCACCTTAAATGGATCTGTCACTCCCACTACAGACTTCACTACTGTCACACTACCCTCTTACATATCCTGTACCACTCTTACATACTTCTCTGCCACACCTAACTTCCTCATACAATACCACAATTCCTCTCTAGACACCCTATCATATGCTTTCTACAAGTCCACAAAGACACAATGCAACTCCTTCTGACCTTCTTTAAATTTCTCCATCAACACTCTCAGAGCAAACATTGCATCTGTAGTGCTCTTTCCCGACCTGAAACCATACTGCTGATCGCTAATCATCACCTCCCTTCTTAACCTAGCTTCCACTACTCTTTCCCATAACTTCAAGCTGTGACTGATCAGTTTCATCCCTCTGTAGTTACTACAACTCTGCACATCACCCTTATTCTTAAATATAGGTACCAAAACACTTTCTTCACTCCTCGGGCATCCTCTCACTTTCCAAGATTTCATTAAACAATCTGGTTAAAAACTTCACTGCCATTTCTCCTAAGCACCTCCATGCTTCCACTGGTATTTCATCTGGACCAACAACCTTTCCATTCTTCATCCTCTTCATAGCTGTCCGTACTTCCTCCTTGCTAATCTGTTTCATTTTCTGATTCACTATCCCCACATCATCCAGCCTTCTCTCTCTCTCATTCTCTTCATTCATCAGCCCATCAAGGTACTCTTTAGATCTACTCAACACACTCTCCTCACTTGTGAGTACGTTTCCCTCACTATCCTTTATCACCCTTACCTGCTGCACATCTTTCCCAGCTTGGTCCCTCTGTCTAGCCAATCAGTACAGGTCCTTTTCTCCCTCTTTAGTGTCCAACCTTTTATACACCTCAACATTTATATCCCTGTTACTCCCAATTGAATTGAAAGAAGGAAGGTTTGTGTTTCCATAATCTCCGTCCCTTGATCAGTCTGTCATTTCTGTTAGTGCCATTCCCCTCCCTTTATGACAAGGTCTTTAAGTCTGTAGTATCCTTTGGTATGCTGGTAGTACCCTCTGGTATGCTGGTAGTAACCCTTGGTATGCTGGTAGTATCCTTTGGTGCTGCAAACAACCTTGTTTTTATTCCTGCATTGTTGGCATCAGTTCCATATCAGCTTCCTTTGCTGGTCCAGCTTTATCATTTCCTGATTGCCTTTTGTCAGTTTTCTACCTCACTAAACTCTCTTTCCACATGCCTTTCCAATTTCTTTTTGGAGTCATTCTCCTTGAACCACTCCTACTTCCTTAGCCCCTCTGCTGCTGAGCACCGAGCACCTGATGCTCCTGTCAGATCAAGCAGGCTGCCCCCCCTCCTGTGCTGTTCTTTGTTTTTTTCTTTCTGTCCTTCTCTCCTGCATCCGATGTTGTCTTCATCTTGCCAATGATGTTCTTCTCTAGACCAGTTTTGTCGTACCCTCTGGTCCATCTTCTGGGTTAACTGTGGTAGCTACTATATTTCTGTAGCCTGTGTTGCTTGTCTTTTCCATCTGCATTCTCATCTATTAATGTTTGCTTTTCTCTGTCTTTCACAATGATGCTGTCACATTTTAGTGCCTTTTCACCTTTATTCTTCTTTCCTGCAGGTACATATATGACACATGCATTCATTACTTCTTTATAATTCATCTTCTTGCCTAGGTCTTTGCTGATTCCTCTGCTATTCATTTGTCATGGGATGTTTTGAGTTTAGGCTGCTTGTCTGCAGTTGTTGATTTCTGCTTATTGTGTACTCTTCCAAGAACTGCTGTACCTTTGCTTCCAAGTTAACCTTTATTTTCTCTCTCTTACATTGTACTAACAATATAGCAAGGCAGTTTAGCCACGCAGCTATCCCCATACTTTTCAGTGCTGCTAAGTGACCTGCCATTGTGTTTCTTAATTTATACACTTGTTGAAAAAGTATCCGGTTATTGATGCAAACATCTTGAAATGGTATTACCTTACGAAGCCTGGCTTATCTCAAACTTGTTTCCTTTGTTCTGTAGCCATGTATACATTCTTCAGTATGCCCTAGGTAGTATGACTCTCCTGTGCCTCTTCCAGTTCTTCCTACTCTGCATATCCATTCTGTTTATAGCTCTCTGTCCTTGGGTAGTGCAAAGCTACAAGCGATTAGATCCGGCACAAAGCTTTCCAGTTCTTTTTACCATTGGGATTCATTTCCTACCTGTGCCTCCTATCTTGCATCGCCTGGGTCTGTTCTCTAAATCTTTCAGTTTACTGCCTTTCCATTTCTCCACATTCTCCATTTCCTTCAGTTTGTGACTATACCCCAGTATCTCTGCCCTCAAAGCAAATATCTTTTATACACCTCTTATCTCTGCCCTCAAAGCAACTCTCTTTTCTTTAAGGTCCTGAATCGTTTCATTCTGTCAGATTCCTTTTGATGGCCTCCAATGGTGTGTTTCACTACTCCTGTCTCCATTTACCTCCATCGGTTTCTGGAACATTGTGCAAAGCTATTTCTCCTGTAGGGCAACTTTGAAACCTGCCAGCTGCTTCTCCTGCTATTCCTATTCCTGTATCCTTATTTTTTTATTTCTGTTCTTGTAATAATTTTATTTTTTTCTTGGTCTATTTTCCAGACCTGTGAGCTCAAGCAGCCATATTGCCTGGACTCACTAACACCCCTATGCATTATGTTGCTTTATTTTCATGAATCTTCTGACTCCATTCCATATAATGTTACACTCCACTGACTTTTCATTGTTCCCAGCCATTAATCCAAAACTCACTTTGTTAATTATGGTCTACAGCACTCCTTAATAACTAGTGTCATTCCTGCTACTTAACCTGGATCCATGGGTTCATACTTGGAATGGGAGTTCCCATGTCACTCTTCACAGATGCATACGTAGAGAAAACTATTATTTGCTTTCACAAGTGATGACAGCTCTGTTACATTTGCTGGTAGGGCTATAATACTCCCAGTGGCACACATTTTTTTCCCTCTGATCCTCTTCTATTCACTGAGCACAACACTGGGCCTTGGATCAAATAATGAATGAGACAGCTGGAGTCAAAATAATCTGTCTGGAAGCTTGAGAGTAACTGCTGTGCTGCATACCAGTATCACACACTCGGTGCCTTGCTGGTCATTGAAGACATGCAATACCATGGGGTGAAAGGTATTTCTATAAAGGAATACCTTAAATAGTCCAAAATGCAAATGAGAGGAAGGCTTCAGAACTTATCCAGGAAACAAATTCCTATGTGGGAAATGAGTTATCTGATTTAGGCATGCAAATTATCTGTTAAGAGGAACATCATAAAAAAAAGAAAAAGCCATTCTATGATTTCTTTTTTGCAACTTTGCATTAAGGAGAACCGGAACCTTCTTGTGATCTGAGCTGAAAATGTCTGCAGCATAAACTAAATAAACCGTGCTGCACATCCTACTATTTGTGAACAGAAGTGTGTACACAAGTATAAAAATAGAGTAGCAATATATACCTACATGTATGTGTATAGACACACAGTAGTGTAGCTAGGGTGGGGCAAAGGGAACAGCCACCCTGACAGCCAAGTACTAGGGGGCACAATCAGCAATACTGATAGGTATTCAGTGCAATGCATTCCATTTGTATTCCGATCTGAAGCGCTTAGTGCTCTGTGTGTGGCATAAACTGTAGCAGCTGCTTGATACAAAAGTAGGAAGCAGTTTACTACAGTTTAAAAGCAAAGAGGAGCACTTATTTAGAAGTGAAGCACTTAGCAATCTGTAGCAAAAGCCCTTTTATTTCTCTCCTCAACTTATAATTGGGGGGATGCCAGGTCAGGGGAGGGGATTACATCAGGTGCCAAAATATCTAGCTATACTTCTACACACACACACACACACACACACACACACACACACACACACACACACACACACACACACACACACACACACACACACACACACACACACACAATATACATTTACTTGACCATTCAATCTACTAAACAAAATGTTGACAAACTACCCTAAACACATTTGTCTACAAAGGTGTAGGATAATAAGCCACTAAACCAAAACTGCCATGGAAAACAAACAAGTTAACAGATCAGTATTCATAACCTATTTTGCCAATTAACTTATAGCACAGACATGCATGTAACATACCTTGTACCCAATTTACATCAGATAGCTCTACACATATGCACAATAATGTACACCTACACATAGAAAACACATCAGCTTGATACACAGGTGTGGGGAAGCCCCCCACACCGTTTCTTTACACATACTAAATCCCCTACATACACAATAACCATACACACATACTACTTAGCTTTCTACAAATAAAACACCAAGAAATTTCATAAGTAATCAAAACAGCCTTCAATGTCACAGAAATAACATATTCAATGGATCATTAATTCAAGCAAGCACACTAATATATGTATACATATGGATCAACGTCAGAAGCTCGAAGTTTCAAAACTTCGAACTTCAAATGGCCGAGACTATAAGATCGAAGTTTTGAAACTTTGAAAACCCTAGAAAAAAAATAAAAACAAAAAAAAAGTCCCTTTTTGCAAGGGGGGCAAGCCTCCCTGCACCCCCACACCCCCTGCTAATTAAATATAACAACTCCAATATTGCACTACAGTGAGGAAAACAGTAAATATCTCTTTCTGCGCTGTACAGTGGTCTCCATTCAAAATGTTTAAAGTTTCAAATCTTTGTTCTTACTGTCTCGGCCTTTTGAAGTTCAAAGTTTTGAAACTTTGAGCTTCTGAAGGGAATATATATATATATATATATATATATATATATATATATAAATCAGTCTACTTTGTTTCATTGAAAGATCATTTCACTGAATTTGAATTCACCCTGACCAAATCGCTGAAAGTTCAAATTACTGAAAACTCATTTCACCGAATCTCATTTCACCAAAGTGAAGTACTGACACTGTGTAGAGTACTGTAAGGCAAGTAAAAGGTATATGCCCTTTTCCCCACTGTAGTGCAATCCTGGAGTTAGTATATAGAGTTAGGGGTGGTGTATTTCAAAACAACACATTTTAAACCATAGCCATGCATACTTACTACACCAATGACTAACTCTTTCCAGGAGACAATATAAACCCAAACTAATTGGGGGGCTGTGACCCCCCACTTCCACAACTATATGCACTAACTCCAGGATCCCACTACAGTGGGGAAAAGGACATATACCTTTTACTTGCCGTAGACGAATACTACTTGTCAGTGAAATGACTTTTAGTGAATTGGTCATTAGGTGAAGTGATATGAACCCATATATATATATATATATATACACACACACACACACACACACACACACACACACACACACACACACACACACACACACACATATACATATACACACACATATAGAGATACACACACACACACACACACCTGTGTGTGTGTATATATACACATACATACACACACATACACAAACATACAAACACGCGCGCATACACATACACACTTGCACACGCATACATAATGTATCTTGAGATTAGTGTAAAATTACTGTATTTAACAAATTCCTTCCGAATAAATGTTTTCAAATTGCAAAATTCTGTCATATGTTTGTTTCTTCTTCCTTACATGTCAATTAACCACAATGAACTACACAATGCAGCACAGTGTATTATACTTTTGTACGGGATGTAATTTGTTGTATTGGAGAACAGTAAAGCAAATACGATCACCTGGAAAAAAACATAATTTAATATGTACCATTACTATTATAAGATGCAGTGGTTAAGCCTGATGTTTGTGAAACAAGCCAAAAATATTTAATGTACCTACTTATATATATGTTTTCTTTTTAATTTTATTATAGGCAGAGGAAAGAGCCCAGGAAGCCAAGGATTTCATTGAACTGTGCTCTGCTCGCCCAGCTAGTTTTGACATTCCTCTTCGACCCCACACTGTTTGGGAACGAATGGCAGTGAAGCTTGCCTGCGTCGTTCAAGGATCTCCTCTCCCTGACGCCAAATGGTAAGAAAAGACACAAAAGTTATCTGCATTCACAATAAGGTGTTGTGTAGGAGTCTGTTTTTTCTTCCTTTTTGTCTGTCTTTCTTGCTAAATGCACTCGTTTGCTCCCCTTCATCCTATATGCCTTACACTCCATCGTCTCCTTGTGGGAGAGTGGGAGCACTGGCTTTACCTTGGAAGTACTGCAATGGTCTGCATTTTTTTTTATTTAACTTACTCATCATCACAACTTTTCTTAACTGTTCACTTCCTCTTTTTTTGTAACAGTCAAACACAAGTGAGGGGAATATGGACATTTTATAAGTTCAAGGGATGTGTAAGTGAGAGTCATAGCACAAACGCAGCACCTGTCATCCCATCATGTTAGGGCAAAAAAGCTATTATTACAGGCCCCACACACAACTACGGGGTTATTCCTCATTTCAACATGTGTACAAACCTCTTCTTGGACTTATTAAAATAAATCTTGATTGATTTGAATAAGACTGATTGTGTTGAAGTTTAGGCTACCATTTGATGTATTAAAAAATCCCCTACAGTCAGGGACAGTTGTTACATGGATATGTTTACTAGTTGGGTTGGTGGCCTCTTTACTAGTTGGTCAAGCTGTGTTACGTGACCCTAAAAGCTGGCCCACAGTTTGCTTCAAGAAAATTAAAATGCTAAGAAATGTCTAAGTTACAAAACATGCATTTTTTCTTTTATCCCTGATATACTAGTAAAAAGGTAACCTAGTCTCAGCAGCAAAAAGGCAGTGATTTTTCTCTGGGGAGAGACTTTGTCTTAATTGACTGTGTATCTAAAGTATTTTAACTATGTTTTTATGTCTACTACAAGTATCTGAACCCTAGGTGCTAAAAGACCACTACCTCATAGCCAGAGACTCACGCACCTTGTAAATCTTATGAGTTGCAGCTTGTGCATTTACTCGATTATAGTGCAGATCAGGGGGAGTTATCCTTTTCCCCACTGTATTGCAATGTCAGAGTTTGTATGTATGTGTATATATATATATATATATATATATATATATATATATATATATATAATATACAGGGGTTTGTGGGGGTGCAGGGTGGCTGCCCCCCCCCCTGCAAAAATGTAGAAAAAAGGTAGATTGTTGTTGTTTTTTGAAATTTGAGTTCTCGGAAACTTGATCATATCATCTCAACAATATGAATTTTGAGTTTTGAGTTTCTAAAAACTCTAGCTTCTGACAGATCCGTGTGTGTGTGTGTGTGTGTGTGTGTGTGTGTGTGTGTGTGTGTGTGTGTGTGTGTGTGTGTGAGAGAGAGATTCCATGCCAAACTGTTGAAGGTACAAAATGTCAAAACACAAAATATGCCTCCCATACCCCCTATTAATTATATATATCAACTCTCTGGTATCTCATAACAGTAGAAAAAAATTCCACTTTATACATTTTGTGTGCTCCATACTTTGTACCATTAAATGTTAATGTTATAGCTTTAGTCTGACACTAGAGGAGAGAACGCTAAGGCCAAACTGTATACAAGGTTTATCTTACCATAGCGATGAATGTCATTCCCTCAGACACTGCAAACACTGTGCGAGTCTGAATAAGTCACTTAAAGAAACTAAGCATTGCCAAAGTCTCTGACTATAGGAGGAGTATGTTTTGATCTATTTCCATAAATGAAACTTAAATTAATACTAGTAGCAAACAATATGGAATATCAGAATATATTGGGACTTTACTGCATTTGAAATTTTCTTACACTACAGGTTCTCATAGCTTCTGATCAGCAACCCTTTGTCAGCACACAGACCAATGAATCAAAGCAATTTATCCTCAGAGCATATATTAAATAAAACATTTTTACAAGGGGTCAAGGCCCACCCCCAATACCCTCTACCCCAACATCTCTAACTATATAACTGAGATCACACATAACAGTGGAGAATAAGCAGAAATTCTATGATCTTGGTCTTCCTGTTGTAACTGTTTCATAGTAATAGGACTGAGGATTTCTGTTTAGGCAAAATCTGATATAGTGACCTGAAGGGAATTCATATAGATATGTACATATATGGAGAATGAAAGAGCGAGGGAGTAAGACAAAGATAGATAGCTAGACTCACACACACACACACACACACACACACACACACACACACACACACACACACACACACACACACACACACACACACACACACACACACACACACACACACACACACACACACACACACACAACGATATACAGATGCATGTATACACCCAGAAAGACAAATATATATGTAGACCGATATGCAGACAGCCATCAGACAGACTGACAAGAAGTATGAAATAGCAAACTGTTCATTACAAAAAGCATTATGACAAATTCCACAAGATGGTTTAAAATGCATTTAACAGAAGCAGAGAGCAAGCAAAGATATGCAGACTTGAGATGCAACGGGATTGTGTGTTTTAAATAATTTAGATACAATTAGTGATACCAAGACCACAAATATGGTGTTTTTTGTACTAGTTATTATTTTGATTTGTTCTTTATCATACATGCTAGTCATTGAAAGACTTCACAGTTGCAGTAGGACTAGTTAGCTTGTTATCCTCAGAGCATCATAATTACAGCTTCAAGAGTATAATGCAAGATATATCCCCCGGGTATTGTAGATCCTAAAATGGGATTGTGTGTGTTATTGGTTATAGAACTGCAGACTTAGCTATAAATCCCAAAAGTGACAAACTACAAATCAAGTTGCTTAACCTCCATGTACTCAGAGTTCCCAAACAAAAGGAACTCAAATATTTAACTAAGCTACTGGCCACTAAAGTTGGGTGAAATTAATTGTGTTGTGTCTCTCTTGATTAATTTATTTTAATTTTAGCATTATGGATATGAGAATGTTTGGTCATTCTGTTGCACTCTGCTTTTCAGCCTTTGTTAATCTGGACAGCAGTACAGACACCACCTGTTAGAGCAATAAATAATTTTCAAATTGCTGTGAGTCTTCTGTTGCTGTTTTGTTCTTCCACTCCTTCCATTCTGCTCAAATTATTATTTTTATTTTTTTAATGACTGTGCTAAGACTTCAGCAAATAAGATAGGACCAGAATAATTTACCCAGCCTGTATTTAAATTGTCTAAGGAACCTATCACAAGCCTATCAATTAACAGCTTCATCATAGGATTTGAAGCAGACTGCACGTCCTAGTCAAGGTTGCTTCAGTCAGATATGACTGACAACTGGATGTTCATAGTATGCTTGTCCAACCGACCAGTGAAGTCATTCCTTTTTATAGTACAGAAATAAATTATACAGCAATGTGTTGAAACATGATTATGTGCTATGTGTTCTTTAGGCCCTCTTCCCAAGCTCATGTTCAAAATCATAGCTCAGTAGTCCTAAAATGTCGACTAGCATGTAATAAGTGAATGCAAGTGTTGCCAGAAATAGTTATTATTTTAAGAAATGATATGGTATACACAATCGTTATGATTTTTTTCATAATGAAGAAAGTCAGAGATACACTTTTTTTTTGGTATGTTCTTTTGCTACATGTTAGGTTTCCTGTGTACCAATACTGATTATTTTGTTCTGAGTATTGTAGCTTCTAGCTGTCATTTCAACCATAGTTTACATCAGTGGCATTTTTTTTTTGGCTGTTATGGCACAGTTGCCTTATATTTATATTAAACTGCTAGAATATCTGCATTCCACTCCTGGGTTCTTATGTATAGTAATGGCTATTTCATTCACATTGCCATCATAATTAGGGCAGTATTCAATTAGCAATCTACAATCACGTCCTGAACTTTCTCCCATGTTTCTAACTACAGTGACCAATTTTCTTCCTTGTTTATTTAGTAAAATGAAACTTTGCAACATGAGCCTGTTGAAAATGATGGGCCTATGTTCAGCCATTGAATGGAAAAAGCATTGAATGGCATGTCTCATCAAGCATGCTGTTCGTCGATCCATTCGAGTAAGGTCACATTACGGTAGGGAATCAGAAAATTTTCCCTTTCCGCACTGTAGTGCAATCTCGGAGTTGATATATATAATTTGGGGGGGGGGCAACAGCCCCCCCACCCAGATGAGGATTTTTGCTGAACAGTATTTTTAATGTAATGCCGTTCTGTGATTTTTCCATTCAATGGCTGAACATAGACATGAAAATGACACCCTTCTGCTTACCAATACTCCCATCTTACTCCTTATTCCTGTCAGATTATATATAAAACAATAAATGTTTTTAATGGGACTTTGTACACATTTAAAGTGACCTGCACTACGCAACCTGGACTGTAAAGCCCATGAAAGTTACCCAAACACTGGCAATGAGACCCATTGAATATATTCTTTTTTTTTTTTTTTTTATATAATTACTAGGGAAGTGGTTACTTAGCTACTGTGCAAAATAGAACAAAATAGTAACACAGATTGCAAATAGATTAATACCTTCACTTATGACTATTTCTATTTTCTTGAAGTTTTTGTTTATTGTCTAAAAGAAGACTGCGATTCCAAAATGGCGTTATAGATTCTAACAAAATGTCTAGTTCATAGCTGTTAATACCGTAGGGCAAGAACTCTAGATAAAGCCAAAGATAATGGAGGTTAAAGGCTCAAAATCAGGGACAGCTTTCAAGTATCATTATTGTAAACTTAGAAAATTGTTAGAAGTACAGGCTTTGCATTAGCATGCATTTCTGAATGATACTGAAGTCTAAAACTCAAATGTCTGTCATTATTTAATGACTTCAGTCATCAGTGATTTGACAAAAAGCCACAAATATCATGAGGAGCAGGCCAAATATATGAGGCAAAAATCTGGATAGTCTGGCAAATTCTGGACAGTGCTTATGGTCCAGGTAAAACCACTGAGGTAGATGTCTATGAATCAGATTTTCAAAGCCATCAGAGTAGCTACATCTTGAATTGTACTTGAATTGTATTAAAATGATAGCAAATAGCTTGATTAAAGGGGAATATACAGTATTGATAGCTCTGACATTATGCTACCAGCACTATATATATATTTATGCTTTGAATGTTTTGATGTTTATTACTCTGGAAAGAATTGGTCCATAAATTTGTTTTAAAGTGAATGTCTTCAAAAATGTTGTAATCTGTCATTTTCTGCTGGATACTGAAACCATAATATCATCTTACATACAAATTACCATGTCTCAGTAGAGCTTTAATATTTTCTTCTAAAAATGCCAAGACAAAGCATTTTCATATTCAGCTATGTATTATACATTTTTCACTAGCTAACAACATCAATGGTGACAAAATTAGAGCATTTCAAATGAATAGATCTCCTTCTGCAGTTCTCAAAATGTGTTTTGTTATAACATTTAAAATGGCATCGGCCAATCTGTTCAGCAAAAAAATGTAACATTTACACTTTGTTATAACACAAAAGCACAGTTCTGATACTTGCTGAATTTTTATTGAGAACACTTCATATATGCCTGTTTTGTTGACTCCAGTAAAACCCTGAAGACACAAACATATATATATGCATCCGTACGGATCACCGAACGGCAACATAACCGAAACAGATTCGGCCGGGCATACTTAAATTTATTACTCCAGCTAGAACAAAAACACCCAAATTGAATGAAAATTTGTAAACATTGGCTTCTCAGAATTATATACAATAATGTTTCTTAGTACTCTTTCAGTCTCTCACAGACGTACATCCTGCAAGTTGCATTTAAAAGTCCATGGTTGCAGTCATCAGCCACACCGTAATTCCAGCTCTGTGCCAAAGTTACTTCATCAAATACAGTTCCACTTTTTCCTGAATGGGCTGTCATCTCCACACCTCCAGGGTCTTCCCCTTTGTTGCTCCTTAGATGACGAACTGATTAACTCATTTTGCTGTAGTAGGCAACCCTCTTTTATACAATATTGATTAAGTAGCACCTCACGAGCTAGCATAGAGGTTGAGTGGTATGGTTTGGAATAATGTTTTCTAGCAACCTGTGAGAATGTTCCTGCAATATTCACCACAGCGGATCTTTTAAAGATACATTACCCCTTTCTCAAAACCAACATGTTACAACTGCTCCCCTCCAAGTATAAACCTAGGGGTTTTGGACTTGCTTGGATATGTGGAGTAAACTATGATAAAATTAGCAGTCACTAACACAAGTTCAGAACACAGGATATATTTTTGATCTGTAAATGCTGATTTCTCAATTATGAAACTTGTTAAAGGACTGGCAACAATCACAGAATTAGGCAGAAATGTTATATTGTACCCAATAATGGGATAAAGTCTTTTGGCATTCTGGACAAGAAGCATACACAATTTGCTACATCTGTCGTAATGCCTAAACAGTAAAATCTAGCTAATAATCTTGCCCTAGATTTTGTCTATCCTCACATGACCTCCTCAGATGTAATTATAGGCTTCTTGATTACTATCCTGTAAAGTTTCAACACTACTAATAGATGCAGATGTTTTCACTTTTGTTTTCCTTATAGTGTGTATAACACTTCATCTGTTAGCTTCAAATAGGGATAAGAAGTAATGGGAATATAATGTTCACCATCTTCCCTTACAACATTGGGCATATTCTGTCTTGCTTTACTTAAAATATCATCTTCCTGTTGTACATTTTAAAGTTTTTCCAGCTTATTTTTAATTCAACTATCCAATGCTACTTTCTTCAACAATTTGTCTCAAAGGGAACATTGTAGCTTCTTCCTGAAAAACACTGCCATGACAGCTTCTTCTATATCTTCCCCTGCATATGATATTTCTATATAAGAAGCACCTGCTTTGCAGTTTCTGATAGCAGTACTGGTCACCTAAATGCTACTTTTAAGTTTACTCTGCTTTAATGTGAGTAGATGCCACTCCCTGTATAGCCTTTCCTTCTCTATGCTACTGTCCCATGGTAAAGGGTATCAGAAAAAAACATATTATTCATTTTGCTTCTTTCTTGCCTAACTTTACAAATACTGTGACTGACAGTTTGCCTTTATTTTAATTGTCTGAGTGACACTAGTAGAAATAGGCTCATAACTTTGCCTTCTCCTGTTTAGCTCACATATAGTGTTTACCACAGTTTCTTTGAAGGTTCTCAATCAAGTTCCTAACTTTTTATGTCTCTGCTTCAGTTGTAACATTCCTTGTAAGTCTTTATGCAAGCTTATGTGTTATATTCCATATCAATTCATTTTCAGTGCCTATACTGACATCTCTCACAGTTTTGTTTTGTTTTTTTTTTTGCTCTACTACTTTGGAATACACCTCTCAATTGTTTGCATTTTTGCAGTGTCAAGATTTTTGCCTTACATTTTTGGTCTGTTCCTTATAAAATGTATTATTTTCTGGCAAATCACTACATGTTTGGTTTGTACCTTATAAAATGTATTATTTTCTGGAAAATCGCTGAAGACTGAAGTCACAAAATAATGGATACACGAGTTTCAGACTTCATATCCATCAGAACAATGAATGCTAATAGAAATCCTGTTATTCTAGCAACTTTCTGAGTTTGTAAGAGCAGTATTTGATATCTGTCCATATTTTTGAGCCTCCCCCCCATTATTTTAGGCTTTGACCAGATTTCTTGTGCTAAGAGGTTGAGTGGTATGCTTTGGAATATTTCAGCTAGGGTCATTTTTGCTGCCTAACAACCAGATTCTAGCTCATTCTGAAGCATCTATAACAACTGCCTACTCCTGTTTTGGTTCTTATTTTCTGCATGGGTCTCAATGCCTTGTTCTCTGACCCTATTCTTATACTCAGTGGGTATATCAAGCTGATGTTTTAGCTAATTTATTAAGTGCATTGGCTTGACTCACTGTATCTATAGATTATTTCTACTCACACATTTTCCATAATGCTTTAAATTAAGAAAATTTTTATCCTGACATTATTTATTATTATTTTATTTATTTACATTTGTTGACCGGGAGAGTCCAACTGGACACAGGTCCGTTTTCAGCAGAGGCCCGGGGAGAAAAGCTCCACATTAAGTATTATTTGCATTATACAGTTAAAAAAACATAGCATTTAAATATAGACATTAGTCCAGTTAAGGACGCAAGACAAGAAGAAAACAGATGTAAAACAGCTGTAGAGCATAGTACAATTTTAAAATATGGTGACATATACTAAACATGGTTAAAATGTAGTTGAGATTCATCAGTGAACAATTGATACAGACTGTTTTTGAGGTACATAACAGCTATTAGCAGTTGTTGCTACAAGAAGTTAATATTATGTGGTAGGTAGCTGGGAACATGAGTAGCCAAGCTTGCTTAGAGTAGGTTGTTGATAGGGGGCTGAGAGAGATAGTGGGTCAGGGGAGTGGATGGTATTAGAGGGGGTTTGCAAGGGCATATCTGGCAAGTTTTGAAGTGTGATTTTATTGAGGATTTAAAGTGGGTGCAAGAAGTTACAGAGGTAATTGAGGATGGGAGGGAGTTCCAGAGTTTGGCTATAGTGCAGAAGAATAATGCTTCCCCAGCAGAGTTAATGGCTCTTGTGACCTGTAGGAGGTTTTTGTGGCTGGATCTTAGTGGTCTCGTGATTATGTAGGGTTGGAGTAGATTCTGGAAGGATGGGACTTTTAGTGGTTGGTTTATTAGTTTGTGGGTGAGTGTGAGTTGGTACCATTGAAGGAGGTGGGGTAACTCTAGCCAGCCCAGTTCTGCTAGTGAGAGAGAGTGGTGAGTACGGTAGGAAGCCCCTGTGGTGAATTTGGGGATTTTGTTGCAGCAGCTTATTTAGATCACATTGTCTAAGGTTAGTAAATAATAGAGAGGCATAGAGTAGGGTAGAGATAAGATGAGAATTTGCTACCGAAATTTTAGCTGCTTTGGTAAGTAGTTGCTGATTTCTATATAATGCTCGTAGTTTTTTGTGCACTGTTTTAATGGTCATGGAAATGTGAATGTCAAAGTGCAGTTTATTGTCTATTTCTACTCCTAGTAATTTGGTGTGTTCTGTAGGATGGATTGTGGTGTTGTCTTTTGCTGTGATGTTAAAGTGAGAGCTGTCTAGGGTAAGTTTGGTGCGTTGGAAGATTAGTAATTTTGTTTTGTTTGGGTTGAGTATTAGTTGGGCATCGGATAACCAAGTTTCAATAGAAGAAAATGTTTCCTGTGTGACTTTTCACTGTTCTGGTAGGGAGTGGACTGTGCAGATGATGGTTGAGTCATCTGCGTATTGTACGAGTGTGCCATGTGTTGTGGCTAAGGCTAGATTATTGGTGAAAATAGAGAAGAGTAGGCATCCCAGAATGGACCCTTGGGGAACTCCTATGGAGACTTGTTGTTGGGGGTTAGGTTGTCCTGCCAAACAACTGCTTGTTGGCGGTCAGATAGGTAACTCTGAAACCAGTTGATGACTGGTTGAGAGAAGGATAGGTTATTGAGAAGAGAGATGAGTTGTTTGTGTGGGACCATGTCGAAAGCTTTAGAGAGGTCTAGGAAGGTAGCTGAGGAGAGGTAACCTGCATTTTTATTTTGTAGGATAGTGTTAGAGAAAGAGAGCAAGGCGGTGGTGGTGCTATGGTTAGGTTGGAAACCATGTTGTGTGTTGGAGAGGAGATTGTTAGTAAGGAGGTGATCTGAGACTTGAGAATGAATGCATCTCTCTAGTATTTTGGAGAGTGGCGAGAGAATAGCTATGGGACGGTAATTGGTAAGATCTGTGGAGGGGCCTCCTTTGTGTAGGGGAATTATGTGTGAGACTTTCCATAGTGTAGTAACATAACTTTCTGACAGAGATCTGTTAATCAAGAGTGATATTGGGTAGGCTAGAGCGTCAGCTGCAAGTTGAATGTATTCACCTGGGAGGTTGTCTGCTGCTAATCTGGAGGTTTTAAATTTAGTTAGTAGTTGTTTTATTTTTGAGGTAGGAACAGGAGAGAAAGAGAAGCTAGTTGAGAGATTGTTAGTTCTAGTTGATGGTGTGGGTTTATGGCAGGGGTTGTGTTGTCTGGCTAGTGATAGCACGGTTTGTGTGAAGTGATTGTTGAAAGAGGTAGCAATATTTTCGGAGGAGTGAGTTAAGTTAGGAGTGGGTGTACTTACTTTGCCTTGGTGCAGAATGGAGTTTATTGAGGACCAGAATTGTTGGGGTTATGTTGGAAGGAGGTAAGGGTAGACTGCTAGTATTGGATTTTGTCCTGTTTTATAAGCTTTTTGGTTCTATTGCGTAGTTCTAGGAATTTTTGCCTAGTAGAGGGGGTTTTGGTTTTGCGCCAATTGTCCCATGCTTTATCCCTGTTTTTCATTTCAGACTTTGTGGGGTTTTTTGTAGCCATGGGGATTGTTGGGCTCTAGTTCGGGAATGTCTTATGGGGGCGTGGTAATTAAGGATGCTTAGGAATATTTTATTAAAGTAGTCAACTGCATCATTGAGTTTGAGGTATTTTAGAGGTTGCCCGTTACAGTCTTTTAGGGATGAGCTGAATGAGAGACAGTTGAAGTTAGTTTTTTTGCGTATTTGACTGTAGATGATGAGTTTTGCTTTATAAAGGTGTTTTCTTAGTAAGAAGGTTGGGGAGTGATCACTGAGGCTGTCAGATAAGCAGCCTGCTATATATGACTGGGGGCTCTTATTGACTAGTATCCAATGAAGGGTAGTGTGTTTGTTGGAGTTATTTATCCTAGTAGGTGACTGGACTAGTTGGGTGAAGCCATGAAGATTTACATGATGGGCTGGGTGGTTGCTAGAGCAGGATTGCCAGTCAGTGTTGAAGTCTCCTAGAATTAAAGTTTCTTGGGGTAGGTGGTGGGTAGTCCAGCTGAGGAGGTTTTCAAGTGGAGAGATGTTGTGGCCAGGTGGGAAGTAGTCGAACCTATGAACTTATTATATTTAGGGTTTTATTTTGGTTTATTTTAAGGTTGGCATATATTATTTCTTCCTTACCTATTTGGGGAGCTGCTAACTTTAAGATCTGGATGTCTAGATGCTGCTTAAATATTATAGCTATACCACCTCGATCTACTCTTAGTATATTGTAACCAGCAGGGAGAATTTGCTCATTAGTAATGTGTGGTTTTAACCATGTTTCTGTAAGGATCACTACATCAGGGGAGTAGAAGTCTATGGTGGCATGGAATTCATGCACCTTGTTGCATATACTTCTAATATTTAGGCTTATCAGAAGGAGGCCGGTTGGCTTTCTGTTGGCTGTGATTTGGGAGATGTGGTTTGTAGTCTGATTATGAGGGGAGGGGTTTGAGATAGAGGGACCAGGATTAGGATGGATGTCTCAACTGAGTGCTAGGTTGGATATGGATGAGATTATTAGTTTTATCAATTTCTGTATATGCTTGCTTATAAGGGAAGTTTTTTGATTGTGTTCTGTGGGCAATAGGTATGGTGGTAGGGTTATGTTAGGTTGAGGGGTTGTTTTTAGTTTAGGTATTGTTGTCTGTAGTCTGTATAGAGGGTGTATTGGGAAGGTTGTTGACCTGATGAGAGAGTAGTAGAGTAGAGGTGGGATATGAGTGGTGGTGTGTATGGTGGTACAGTGATAGTGGTTGAGTGCAGGAATGGTGGAGGTTTGGTAAGATGTGATGTATGCAAGGAGTGTGCATGCAGTGACTATAGATATGGTGTGCTAGCACATATTAGCTGAGTAGGAGGGATAGTAGTGAGAAGTTGTAGGAGGAAGTATAGGTGTGGTGATTTTATAGGTTGAAGGGTGGGAGGGGTTACTGTTTGTAATAAAGATAGGACCACTGGGGGTGGGTGGGAATTGGGGGAAGGGAGGGGAGTGTAGCAGGCAACAGATGAAGGAAGACTATCAGTATGTTTATAGGTTATAATGAAAAGGGCTGGCCAAGATTAGGCTGCAATTGTTCTTGTGGGGATGGGAGGATCAGAATAGACCAGAAAAGTGGGGAATAGCAATAGTATGATGAAAAGGGCTGGCCCTGACTTCACAGATATGCAAGTCTACAGAAACAATAAGAAAAGGCAGTAGCTACTCTGACTTGCTTGCTTTGCATACCTGATGTCTTATTGAAATAAAATCAGCCAATTTTACCAAGGAGTTATGTGGAAATTAGGAAGACAAGAAATTATATGAGAAAAGGTTTAGCAGAAGTAGAGAAACAGCAGAGCATACAAATAGTACAGCATCTAAAGACAGATTGCAGCTAGAAGTACAGAATGGGGGGGGCAGCTAATGTTCTGAAACAATAAGAAAATCAGTAGGTACTTTGGACTTACTTGTTTTGAATACCTTTCTTTTGAAATAAAATAAACCCTTGTAACAAGGAGTATGTGGGATTTAGAAAGACCACAAGTTATGGGAGAAAGGGTTTAGTAATACTAGAAAAACAGCATGGCTTTCAAATAGTTGAAACAGCTTGCAAAGGGAGACTGCTGTTAGGAAGTACAGTATGGGGAGGGGCAAACCAACGTCTGTGATGGAGTGCTTTACTTAAAAATAGAAATTAAACAAGGGCTAGCAATTTATTTTGTCTGGAAGATAAAACATACTTTTTGTATATTTTGAAAATAACTATCATTACAAGGTTGCCTGGTTCTGTTAAAGAGCACTGCAGGCCAATAGATCGAACTTGGCTTGGTGGGGATCCAGGGAAAGTAGAATTAAAAGGAGAAGTTTTTGTATATTTTGAAAATAAGACATTATATTATGAGTCATATCAGGAGATACAGTCATAAGACAGTACAGTTTTCTTGGAACAGTTTGAATTTTTATGTGTAAGAAGATCTCTTTTTTGTCATCATGACTGCATACTACTTCTGCTTTTTGGTTGGTAGTAATCCTATGCCTATACAGAAGGAACCCTTGACAAGGGAAATCATGCTTTTAGAACCTTCCATGCTTTGAATCTCCATCTTTCTCAAAGCACAGCACATTTCACTAGCTTAGTTTTCAGACAATGACGCAACTCGGAATCTCCTATTATAGTTGTTTTCTTGTCACACCTGTACAGGCAACTTCATTTAAAGCATGCATTCAGTTTTCATATTTCTGTTAGTAGAGTTTTCTTCAGTATTAGTAACACATAAATTAGCAATGTGACAGTAGTACAGAATTAAGCAACATGAAACCTCCCCATATTTGAAATAAATGTACATATTACTTGCTGCTTTTTTGTTTCATGGGAGAGTATATATTTCCTTCAGCAATTTTAATATTGGAAGCAGATAATTCAGTATTAAACTTTGTGTCAGCAATTACTAAGCATTCTACTAAAGTGTATTGGAGGTACTGGGTTCACTTTATAATGTCCATTTTATATTACTGTACAGAGTTCTTTTAAACTTTTCTGTTGCTAAACTTTCTAACATTCTCACTTTGCTATTGCTGCCAGATTCTAATCAAAACGTCAAATGTATCTTAAATCATGCATTTATTTATTTGCATTAAAACTTTAGTTATAAAATGTAATTTCGTGAAGTTATACCAGCCCTTACCAGCATTTTCTTTCTTAACATTTGTAATAGTCCATGTAAATCATTTCGCTCCATAATCCATAAACAGTTATAGTGCCTCTCCTGAGAGTTGGGAAGACAGGACTTTTGTCCAGTCTGCTTGGTCTCAGTTCTCTGTAGTGGCTTATCATTTAAATGTTACCAAGTAGGGTTCTAGGTTATTATTTAAAGCCACTTTAAAATATAACTGCAAAAAGAATGGTCACGTGCATGAACTATCCCCATTACTAGGCCTCCTTCTAATTCTAATCCTTTCCCATCTATATTTTAAAATCCCAGATAAGTCATACCTATGAACAAAACAATTCTATCCATACCAGTAAAGAAACAATGAAACTGAAACTCTCAAACCTGTAGTGTCATGTAATTTCATTCAACAGCCCTTCAGAAATGCAATGTACTGCTCTACGTCCAAATGGCTATGATCATTATGGTGTTGACATGCAGGTACATTGATCAAAATGAGAAGAACGTGTATACACACACACACACACACACACACACACACACACACACACACACACACACACACACACAAACACATGTAGTGTATATACATGTGTACATGTGTGTGTGTGTGTGTGTGTGTGTGTGTGTGTGTGTGTGTGTGTGTGTGTGTGTGTGTGTGTGTGTGTGTGTATGTATATATATATATATATATATATATATATATATATATATATATATATATATATAAATATATATATATGTGTGTGTGTGTGTGTGTGTGTGTGTGTGTATATATGTCTGTATGTATAGAAAATGCATGTACATAAGTATATGTTGAAGCAGTAACATGCAGAAGCAAACCAAAATAAGTGAATGACTAGAATTTTGAAAATGTGCTAATCAAAAAACCCAAAACAGCTTATCAACTGATCACAAAGGGAAAACACTTTGTCTGAATAGAGGTAAAGTTATGGAAAAGGTTTTCCTAAGGAAAAGTTATAGGGTTGCAGGTGGGGCAGAGGCAAGATTAGGACTAGGGTTAGCACACATTTTTAAGGATAGGTAGGGGACTTTGCAGATTTGTATTTATGTTACTAAATTGTAATTCAATTTAAGTTCCTGTATATAACATGCTTTGGAGTGAAGAATGACCCAGTGGGTTACCTCACCTAACTAACAATGTAACAGAAAAACAAGCAGACAAATAAATAAACAAATAAATACAACTGAATTTTCATAAAAACTGGCATTTGTAATGGCACACATCCAACCGCCAAATTATAAATGCTTAAACTTTATTAGTCCTTTAATACTTTATATTCTTTATCAATAAATATAAACTATGGCATTTCTTCTTGTGCAGTGGGTTAAAAACAGTAATACATGTGATGAGAAGATTCTTTTTCATATACTGACTATACATTCTTTCTTGTTTTCTTCTTAAAATGTCATTATAGAGTAAGGAAAAGCCACTGGTGAGGCTGTACACAATATTTTGAAAGTGTAGTTTTTGAAATATGTTTTTTAACTAGGTATAAAGATGGAATTCAGATACGACCTTCAATCACTCCTGGAAAATACAGAATACAGAACAAATACGGCTTACATTCACTGGAGATAGCCAGGTACTTGGAAATTGTCTTACGAAAATAATGTTATGATTCACTTGTACACATTCTTGGTAATTTTTTTTAAAAATAAAGTGTTTTACATTAAAGCACATAATATGGCTTATACTCCCAAACCTGTACAATTTGTTTTTTTTTTTTCTTGTCCCACAGATGTGACCTGGATGATTCTGGTGAATACAGCATAACAGTATCAAATGCTTATGGTGAAGCCACATCATATGCCAATGTGTTGGTCAACAGTAAGTAAAACATCACCTTTTTATTTACATCAGAATTGTTTGTTTCAGTAAATGGAAGACACAAAAGTTCTTGATTTCAAATTTATGATATCATACTCACTTTATTATTTCCTTACCATTTTAATCGGTTCGCACTGGTACGTGTCTAATAAAAGAGAACTCACATGTATGAAAAATTAACATGTTTCTTACCAGACTGAAACAACACAGATTTATTGTCATATTTCTGTCTGGTGTTAAACAATTTGACATAATTAAACTAGATAAAAAATAAGAAATATACCTACAGATTAATATATAAAATTATTTGTTCATATAGGGATCTGTAATTCTAAGAACTGCTTGTCATATGAAATGCACTTCTAGAAAAGATCTTGAGAGAAACTGATTATGCATTATTACTAAGTGAGATATTATTTCCTCCACGCATGACACTTTGTGGGGTGCCTATTTAAATTCTGAAGATTATAATACAATCTTCAGTACATCAGAAATTAATGCCATTATGCAAATAACCATATACAATATCTGAGTTGGTGTTTATAAGTAGGGGGCTGTAGCATATGCAGCCCCCCTGTGAATGGGGTCCAGGGGAAACCCCCCCCCTCGCAAAAGCATTTTAAAGGTGTGACAGTGGGTTCCAAAATTCACTATTTGTTTCTTGTAGTCATAGTCCATCATTTGCACTGTTAGGTCTCACACTTTGGATAGGGAGCCGACTATCATTCAGCAAAAACATAACTGCTTCCAAAAACTAACAGTGTCTGAGGCATTGCTGAGTCATTCAGAGGCATCAGTGTTCTTAGATGATAATGAGGGAGGAGCTATTAATTTGTGTTTTGATAATGAGCCTGACTTATCTAATTTAAATAGTACCTTTGTATTAAAGACAATAGCGGATAAGGGGATTACATACATGTTAAATAGGTCCTCATAAGCTACTCTAACCACAGATCATTCAGAAATCTTTCATGTAACTGTAAACATACATGAACAGTAATAATATACACTTTTATGAGTATTACAAAACCCGGTGATTTACTAATGTAGAAAGTTAATACTATTAAATGTTGCTCCAGACTACATTATCATAGGTGGCTTCAGCTACCCATGCACAGACCAGACTACATTATCATAAGTGGCTTCAGCTACCCATGCACATAATGGAAGTTGCATCATAGCAAGAAAATATAAAAATTAATAAACAAGGAACTAAGTTTAATCTGGTACTCTGCAATTAATATGCATAAATATAAACAAGAAACAAATACCTTGTGTTTCTGAAGTATAGCCAGATTATCATCCATGCTGTGCTGATGAAGTCAATAAAAAAGTTGAGACATAAATTTCTACAGCTACTGGGGTTTGGATTTATTAAAAAAGCAAAGTACATTCATATGTCATGTAGCTCAAATACTTGATATCCTTAATGGGTCATTTGCATATATCCCATGGGCCTCCATTACAGGAGGTTTAAGGTGTGAACCAATGAAGACCCCAGCTTGGTTGGGTTTTTGATTGCGGTATATAATGAGTTTGGTATTATGCAGCTTATGTGTGGGACATTTACATCTTAAACTCTAGGCCATATCTGATCCATCTCTTCTCAATTTTATGTTTAGATCATGTCTCACAGTCAGTTAACATTAGATCAGGGGGAAGATACATTATTTCATTCATTCTCTGACTACCCCTTTAATCCATTACAGTATCATGAGGGTCATCAGAGTGTATCCTAAAATACAAAGAAACTCAGAGGTGTAGATAAGGTGGGGCAAAGGGGCATCTACCTGGACATAATGTGTTAGGGAGTATGAACAGGACATTTCAAATGGTCAGTAGGTACATAACCAGCATTCAGAACTGTATGATGATAATGTCTTTGCAATCATGGCTGAAGTGCTTCAGCACTTTGCTTGTGGTATAAAATGTAGAAACTCACTTACAATGAATGTACCAAGCAGTTTACATTTTCAAAGACAAAAAAGCTGTTTTTCTGTCCTATAGTATGAGAGTCCATTTTTTTAATGTATGACAGGCAACAGAAAAGTCGAGGAGGGTGTAAGACTGGGGGACAGTGGGTTATGCCGTGAAGAAACTCACCCCAAATTGGGTACTAAACCATCACAAGATGTGCTCATACACACATGCACATATACACACACACACACACACACACACACACACACACACACACACACACACACACACACACACACACACACACAAACACACAAACACGTGCAATATATTTATTCCACTTCCAAGGTTACTCTCAGAGATGTACATAATTTACTTTATACATTTCAGACAACATCGTCTCTAAGAAACCTATTTGCACAAAAGTAACCTAACAGTAACAAACATTTCATATAGGAGACTAGCAAGGTGTATAGCAGGTTATCACTTTGTGCCCTACTTGTTTATATGAATGAGCTGTCTCTCTGGACAGTACAAATATATACCTAAAAGGCACGCATTATAGCATCCTGTGAACCCCAGACAATGCTCACACAGTTAATACATGGTAGTGGATTTTCACTGTGTGATAAGGGTGGACAGCATTGCAGGATCTGTACTTTATGGCAGATAGTGCATTTGTGTGGGGAGGATACACATTCTGAAAAGAAAGCATATCACAGCAGTCTGTCCACCCTCCATACTAATAGCAGAATTATGACTGTGGATTCATACTGCATTCTAGGAGCCCGCTGAGTATCAGATTATACACTTTTCATTTATGGACCACAAATTGTACTGCATGGCTCTGTGGCATACACAGTTAAAGCCCTGATTCTGGATCAGATAACCCAAGTTCATTGAATAACCATACAGGGGAAGAATAAGAGTGAGTGGTCAGTGTGTCCTCAACCAACCTTGGGAAAGGAAGTGGTACTTCCAATTTACCATTCACAAACAGGAAACCAAAACACTTGCAAGGCACCAGAATGACTTGGACTGGGGCCATGGGCTTGGAGCTATCAAGCTAGTGATATCATATTTGTGAAACAGGTACAAACATGGAGCAGGGCAGCAGAAAGTGCCAGTGCTGCAAGGCACTGGGGGTGGTGCTATCTTCATGGCCAGTACCAATAAATGCCATTAAGGACATAAACCACTTCCATGGCTTCCTAGATAAGCCTACTCCATTGGACTCTTGCTCTCGTGATTGGAACTCCCTAATGATGATGAAATGAATGGCAGGCACAGAGGCACATACACATAGGTTCATAGGTACTTACCAGGCAATTGATCTATGAGGATGTAAAGATGCCTAGCCTTACATTCCCATGGTACTTTTTTAGCCATTTTTCATGTATGAATAACCTAGAGGTGGGTAGAACAAGGAATGCTTGGACATTTATTTGTTGCCCCTATCTTTGAGGGCCAAGGGTGCTAAACCAGGGGGAGGGTGAATTTGCAGTTTCCATCAATTCATCCAAATTCCATTTGAAAACAGTAAGAAAAGTGCTTTGTTTTACTTGTAACTGAAGATGGTTCCGTAGAAGTAGTATCCTGTGTGATACATACTTATAGGTTCATAGGTAAATACTAGACTAACTGCTCTGCAGGGCCATTTTAAGCCTAGCCAATAACCTGAGGTGAGAATCAACCCTCCTTTAATATGTGCTATTTATTTAACAAAATAGTTTCATGTCCCTTGAGTGGTTGTTAATTCTACCATTGAACTTGCAAATCTGTGCAAAGTCTGACAGGATAGGATCTGTTAAGACTCTATAAGAGAGGCAGAGGTCGCTTCTTAGAAGTTTGTAAGATAGTGAAAAGAGAGACAAGGCTTTGAGATGGTTTGTATAATTTGTATGGTTTAGGCCTTTGATTAAGTGAGAAAGTGCTGTGGTTGTTCCTGTTGTGACACCTGTTTGGACAGGTGCATAAAGAAAGGCGCATTATACTCAATGATCAACCTGATGAGAACTGAGAACAATGGAATTATTACATTCCTGGACCTGGAAGCCATGCCCTTAGATGTAAGCTGGGCAGTTTAAAAGGATTTCCTTAAAATACTGCATAAGTAGTGGTCAAAGGACAATTCATAGTCAACAAATGTTTCCTGGTCCCTGACTACAGGATCAGCTTTTAGAGGGTGTGTTGACAATGTGATAGTCACAAGAGAGGTCCTGCTTGTCTTAGGATGCTATTATATATTTCTTGACAGTACGTTTTAGTTCATGGCTTTGACACCAGCTACTTGTTTGGAAAAGGTCTTCCTGGAGGGTCTTGGTGTCCTCTGTGGTGTTTATGATGTCACTGTTTATAGTCATCTTCAAGCATGATCAACCATAAATCCTTAGCATTTGTTTTGACTTCAAGACATAAATGCAAAAAAGGAGTGGGCCAAGGATTGAACTCTGTGGGATATCACTAGTGACAGGTCTCTAGAAGGAGGTGGTTGAGCTACCCACCTTGATTTTATGGGTTCTGCTTGTGATCCAGTTTGCTATCCATGAGTTACATAGGGTCTTATGTTTAGCTGAGAAAGCTTATCTATGGCATCTGAGTGTGGGATGCTGTTGAACATTTTTGTGGGGTCTAGATATGAAGTGTGTACTGATATGCCCATGTCAATTGTTTCAGTAACCTTGAAGAAGTCAACTGGGATGAGTAGTCAGTATCTGTCCTTGATGAATCTGAACTTGTCTGGATTATGAGCTTGTGGGTTACTTATGTCCTTATTTATTAATTCCATAATAATCCTTTCCATGGCCTTGTAGATGAGGCTGGTCAGCCTTATGGTTTTATAATTACCTGTGTCAGTTGATGCCCCACTCTTGTACAAGGAGATGACTGGTGTTGTCCTCCATTCATGTAGCATAAAGTCTATTTGGTGGCTGATTTGGAATAGCCTAAGTAGGGGGTCTGTTTCAAGTTGGCCAGTAGGCAGCATGGTATGTTATCCGACCCCACAGAAGTAGGGTTCTTGAACTTGGATAGTGCCTTCAGGACATGTTCTTGAGGGATTAAAGGAAGACATGGATATGTGAACTGGGAGTATAGGAGGGGAATGAAGATGCAGTTTGAGCTAAATGTGTCCATTAGTAGACTGGCTATGTCCGTGAGGTCAGAGTATGAGATATCCTTGACTATTAGCATTGCTGGATATTGTTTCTGAGGTTTCCAACATAGTTAAAGATGGCTTTTTGGTTGCCTTTTATTTGGGTGGCTTACCTCGTATCTGTCTTTAGTAGTTCTATATGGTACAGAAACCTGGGCAGCAAAGACAGAGCAGATGAATAAGCTACAGGAGTTAAAAATGCAGTGCCTGAGAAGGGGGACAGGATGCACAATGAGGGACTGAAGACGAAATGAGGACATAGGAGCAAAGCCAAAGTACCTCCAACTGCATAAAAGATCAACAAGAACAGATTAGGTGGTTCAGACTAGTGCAGAAAAGCAGCAGACAATCTCATGAAAAAGATTTAGGACAGACAGGAAGAATGCAAGAGGAAACGAGGGCATCCAGCAAAGAGGTGGATGAATTGTGTCAGAGAAGATCTGTGACAGGACAGTCGGCATGAGTGTCAAAGAAAAAAATGGGGAAAAAGGGGGAGGATTGTGATGATGATGATGAGGGTGATGGCTTTAGTTGATTTGATCAGGATAGGGAGTTCCCTGTTAAGTTTAGCAAGAGCATTTGGGGATCCCATGAGTTCAACTTATTTTTTCATACAAGGAGTATTTTTATTTTATTACACAGTCTGTTTATATTTGAGTTCTGTCATAGGAGGTTATTTTTAAATTTGGCATTGTATTTACTTTAATGGGGCAGATGCATCTTTGCAATAATTTACATGTGGCATATAATTTGGCCATAAAGGATTCTACATAAGCAGTGGGGTCATCAAGTTAAAAGGGGATTTTGAATTTAGCTATGATATCACTCATTTTTAACAGATTAGCCTTAGCCTTAGCATAGTCTTTGAATACCGAGTAATTGAAAGATGCTTCCTGCTTCAGTAACATGGTGAATGTGACTGATTTGTGGTCCAATTTTACCAGGTGAAGGTTACAATTGGTGAGGGGCAAGGCTGTCCCAAGAAAAGGAAGAGAAGTTTGACAAAAGTAAGAATAGTAATTCTCAAAATGATGAAGCCCTCGTCATTGAAATAAACAAGCAATTTAGGAGCTTAATAAACTCCACTAAAGCCAAGTCTGAGTCTAAAATAACCATCCAAGTCAAACAACAGTCACAAGGCCTTTTTAATTAGGTTCATACATCTCAGAAGCAAAATGCAATGATGCTCTGAAATTATTGTGAATGATGTTACATACACTGAGACTGAAGATATAGTAAACTTACTGGCTGATAAATATATCTGAAATTTTACCCCTCAATCACCTCTGTCTGTCCCACAAGATATATCTGAAATTGACTCTCCTCCAGCTATCACACAAAACCAAGTCTTGAAAGTGCTATCAAATGCAAAAATACAACATTGGTAGGTCCTGACAATATCCCTGGATGCATTTTAAATATCATGAGGCATGATTTAGCTACCCGCCTAACAACACTGTTCAACCTCAACCTCTATACAGGTTTAATAACAAGTAAATGGAGAATAGCTACAGTCACTACCCTGTATAAGGGAAGGGCTTTCCACAGACCCAGATAATAACAGACCAATAAGTCTGACCAGACGCATATACAAAGCTGCAGAAAGACTTATCATGGAAATAATCAATATACACATAGGAAACCTCCAAACACTCAACCAATCTCAGTTTGGATTTGTCAAGGGCAAGTCATGCTTATTCAACCTGGTGGACTTCTTTGCAAAGGTCACCAAAGAAACAGATGACAGTAAAATGGTAGACACCACATACCTTGACCTGGCCAACACTTTTGACATAATCCCTCACTCAGGTATAGTAGATAAGCTAAACAAACTCTGGAGTCCCCCAGGGTTGGTGCTGGGACCTCTCTTCTTTGGTATCTAATTATCTGAAGTAAAAGCAAAATCAAAGGGCTTTCATTGACTACGTTTGCAGATGACTGCAACCTTGGATCAGTTATTGAATCCTAAAATGACTTAACCATCCTGCAGGAAGATTTGTACCTAACAAACAACTGGTGGCAGAATCATGAATTGAAACTAAATGTCAAAAAATACTTTATTGTATCCTTTGGGAGGTCATCTACCCCAGAGGACTACCACTTTGACTATACGCCTCAATAACTGACACAATTATTTGGGATTTGGGAACCAAGTTTGCTGATGATTGCAAAATGGATGCAATCAATAAGTCCCCCAACAAAGTTAACATTATATAGCAGGGACTAACACAGACAAATGATTGGTCCCAAAGCCATGGTCTAAAACTAAACCCAAAAAAGGTGCATTATTATCCCCTTTGGCAAAGCAGAATTCCCTGCTAATTACAATATTGACAGTGCCTCCCTACGTTCAAACCCAGTGGTGTGAGATCTGGGAACACAGGTTGATAGCAATCTGAACGTTGACCAACAAGTTTCCACAGTGGTAAGGAAAGCCTTCTACGTTACACATCTCATAAGTAAGGGTATCACATCCAAGACTAAGGATGTTATAACTCCTCTGTACTTGACCCTCATCAGACCACTAATAGAGTACAGTGCTCCCTTTTGCATGTAACTCACCAGACACCTGCACCAGCTGGACAGACCACAGAGGAGCTGGACAGACCACAGAGGTTTCTCACCAAAAAAATATAGGGCCTCCAAACCATGACCTACATGGATAGACTGAAAGCTCTATCGCTGTACTCTGTGTCTTATAGGCTGCTGAGAGGAGACTTGTGCCTGACCTACAGGACGGTCTCTGACCCTGCTCTAATGGAGGTGCTGCACATGCACAAGTCAAATGGTACAAGAATCACTCATTCTAGGGATCTTAACCTATCTTATGAAATAAACAGAACATGCTGGAGAGACAGATATATTTCCCAGAGATTGCAGCTCCTCTGGAATAAATTTCCAATTCATGTGAAGCAGTGCTCCTCACTATCCCTAGTCAAGCATAACCTAGACAAATGGATGGGAGACTACAAATTCACCATAGGGGTGGTACACATGTCCCTCATGGACAGGGTAGTCGGTGTTGATCATAGACTTGCTCTGTGAATTATGTCCATGTAACCAAGGAAAATTGGGGCAACTCATGATTAACATGGCTTACCTAGTAACCTCCTGTGAACCTATTACCCTGAAAAGTGCTCCACCCTAGGGTCTCTGTTACAAATGTACTCACCCATTGTCTAGTGTATTACACTGAAAGGTACCCCACCCTAGGGTCTCTGTTACAAATGTACTCATCCAGTTTTTTATAGTGCATTAACCGAATGGTGTCCCACTCTAGGCTCTCTGTTACAAATGTACTCACTCATTTTTTTATAGTGCATTACCCTGAAAAGTGCTTCGCCTTAGGCTTTCTCTTCCAAATGTGCTGCCCCAAGCAACAGCTTTGCTCAAGTGATAGACATCTGCTCATGGTTCAAATGTCCAGCAACATAGCAGGAGATGCCCTCGATTCCAGGCATGCCTACAAGTCATGGAATGCCATTCCTTTCCCTGTTCAGTTCTCTGATAACCCACACATCTTCATATATAAACTACAAGAAATGTTCCTTGACTCTTGGCTATGATGCTGATACACTCCTGGTTAAAATATATTTACTCAAAAGGAGTTTATTCCTTATGTTGTACAATCTTAAAACTATAGACTATTATAGTTTTATACTTCCTTTTCTAGAGCTATCCTACTCTGCAGTATAATATATAGCACTATCACCTTGCATTCTCCATATTCATCTTTCTTCTTTTCCATCATCATTTTACTATTAATTCCTATCCTACCTGATGTTACTCTGCAGTCTCAGATAATCTCTGATGACCTCCTTATTTAAAATTCTGTCGATCCACCAAAATACCAAAAGCAGTATGCAGGAAACCTTTCTTCATCTATGATTTCAAATGTGTATTAAGTGTAATCATCAGACTTACGTGTTACTATTTCCAGGGACTGCCTAATGCACAGGTGAACTAGGTAATGACCTAGGGCAATGTGATTGGAATGGCTCTCTTTTGAATTTATTTCTTTATTTTTAGAACAAAAAAAATGTCACTGTATTACTTTAAAAAAATCAATAAATAAAATGAGATGGCCTGCTACAAAATGTGCCTGCTCCACAGCATAAAGGACACTCCAGGAAGAAGGTACTCCACTTAACTCGACAATTAAAGTCAAGCAAGATGAGGTTAGACTAGAACATTATGAGGTAATGGACCAGAGACTTCACAAATGTTCGAACTGGTAGACAATAAGTGGTGACACTCAAAGTAATTAGCTGCTGCATCAATATGATGCATTGAATGGGCGTGCCTTCGTTGAAGGTTGGGTATCGGGCTGGCACCTCAGCACTGTAAAAATCTACTGTCAATCATTAGCAGACCGGAGTTCCACTGTGGCAAGCCCTAACTGGGAAAAGCCGAAAAGAAGAAGATGTGGATATTGACTTACCTTTCAACCAACATGTGTCCACTGTCATAAGAAAATCCTTCTATACTGCGCAACTTATAAACAAAGGGATTGCGACTAGATCTAAAGATGTTGTTGCCCTCCTTTAATCATCCCTCATTAATCTTGTCATTAAGTATAATGTTCCCTTTGACATTTATCTGTCCATTCACATGCAACAAATTGAACATCCACAGAGATACCTTACTAAAAGGATACAAAGCCTAAGCAATATGTCATACATGGATCACTTCAAGGCCCTGCCATGATACTGTGTGTCATACAGACTGCTAAGAGATGACCTGTGTCTGGCATACAAGGCATCCTCCAAGCCAGTACTGATGGACCTACTACAAATAAGCAAGTCAAATAGCATCAGAAATTCTCAGTACATAATTATCAACCACGGGATGGGACAAGCCAGTCTGCCACCAAACAGGATAGGTTCATTTAAGCAGCAAAATGGAAACTGCCTATGTTTAAAATGGCCCATAAGGGCAGCTTACATAGTACTACCCTATGAATCTAGAGTGGTAAGGACTAAGTCCAGGATTTTATCACCCCTCATTAGGGTGTGGATTAACTGGCCCAGGGAGTTTGTATTGATGAAGTCCAGAAAATTCTAGGCACACAATGTTTGAGGATGTATAAGTCTCTCAGGAGACTGGTGTTTGGTTTAATGCACAGGTACTCCATACTTATTAGATAGGAGGTATGGGTTGAGGTGATATAGAAGGGGTATTATACTTAGTGGTAATATGATAAGGGGGCTTGTTCATAGACAGTAGGACAGAGAGGAGCTCAAGGTCATTTATATTGTCTAACAAGTCTATAGGTGATTTTTAAGAATATGGAAACACTTCTACCTTAATGCTTTCATCTAATGTGGTAGAACTGAGTGTATGTTAGGCACTGAAACCTGCACTGATGGAGTTCACCTCCTGTGAACCTATTACCCTGAAAAGTGCCCCACCCTAGCCTCTCTATCATAACTGTAATAATGCAACACATGATATAAAGCAGAATTATAATAACTTTCAAGGTATAAACAATTGACAGTGAAAGTTACAGTAATAACAGATTTAAAAAATGTAAGGATATCATGTATGGTGAATATACATTTAGATATACTATGATTTAGTTGAAGACTGAGTGTACAGTCTCTGAGTGTCAAGCTGCAGACTCACAAAATACTGAAATACAGATGCCAATTACTGCCTTTCACAGGAAATTGCCACTGGTGCAGTTCCTACGGACTGCTAAAAGATGTCTTGTTTCTGGTATACGAGGTATCATCCAACCCAATACCAGTGGACCTACTGCAGGTCAGCAAGTCAAATGGCATAGAAATACTCAGTCCAGGGATCTAACCCTCTTTGGTAACAGGTACATCTACAGAGGACACCACTGCTCTAGAACAGACTTTCCATCCACATAAAACGAAGGTCGACCCTTGTCCATATTCATGCACAGCTTGAATCTATGGATGGGTAATAGATAATTGACCTCAGGACTGCCCCTGTACTATTAATGGAAAGAGGCAGCTCCTAAATGCTCTAGCAGTGATTATTTTACTTTGGGAGCTTTTTCCCTTTTTGTATTTGTGCAGCTATGGAGCTGGCATATATAAGTTTGAGGTATGTAAGGTGTTTGCTCCCCAACATAGGGTAGGTATGGGGGGGTTGCCCCCTGCAAAAATACTTATAGGTAACTTAACTGATCTAGACTCACTCAGTTTGTTTTTTTGAAAGGCAGGTCCTGTTGCTTGAACCTAGTAAATTTCTTTGAAAAGTATACAGAGGCTGTGGGCAGTGGTCATTTTGTGCCCACTGCTTATCTTGACCTGGCCAAGGCTTTTGACACTTTCCCTCATAATAGTATTACTGAAAAAGTATAGAAAAAGGTATATACCTAAGTACCTATAAGTATGTATATATATATGTAAAAGGTATAAACCTAAGTACCTATAAGTATGTAAATATGTATATAAGTATATATGCACCTATCAGGTACCCGCTGACACTGTTAACACTAAAATTGTAAAACTGTGGAGCTTTTCTCCCCAGACTAATGCTGAAAAAAGGCTACTAAGCTCAGCTGGAATAACCCCGTCAACAAATGCAAAATAAATAAATAATATAATATAGACATAACGTAAGCCCTTCCATTGCCAACTGGATTGCAAATTGAGTAGCCAACAAATCCCAAGTTATGAAAGTTGCTGATACTCTCTTAAAAGATAAAACTGAAATGTGTGAAATTCCACAGGGATCAGTGCTGGG
Organism: Protopterus annectens; assembly: GCF_019279795.1. Classification (NCBI taxonomy): domain Eukaryota; kingdom Metazoa; phylum Chordata; order Ceratodontiformes; family Protopteridae; genus Protopterus; species Protopterus annectens. The sequence continues at coordinate 1,566,808,690 of NC_056726.1, forward strand.
TGTCTCTTGTTTGGCATTTGTTTTGTAAACATCCAAGCCAATATCCCTGAAGTATGGTTGAGCACGTTTGCTGATGACTGCAAGCTGGGCACTGATATCCTCTCATTCTTTGATACTAAACTGTTCTGACAAAAGCTGGAATATGCATATACCTGGTGTATTGAAAATGGTCTTAAGCTAAATGCAAAAAATGTGCAGCATAAAAGCTGCTTCCATTTCACATGTCATGAGGGGTGCAGCTCTTCGGACAGATATGTGGACAACTCACTTTCATTTGATCAACATATTTCCACCAAAGGCAGCAAGTCCTTCTAGCTGGTCCAGTTACTTTCCATGGGAATATCTTCATGATCCAAAGATGTCATCTTACCACTGTACTCTTCCCCTTATCGGACCCATCTTGAATACAGGAGCAGGAATATATCTTTAACAGAGTAACGATCAATGAACAAATATGCCATTATACCAGATTTTTGGATGACATATTTATTTTATTTAGGGGTGATGTATTTAAAGCAGAAGAGCTAGCCTAGTAGCTTATTTCAATTCTGCCACCCAGTTTTTGTCTTTCACCTATAATTTCAGTGTTAATAGCATAGTCTATTTAGATGTGGATTTAATCAAGGGTAGAGACAACAAATGTTTTTCAGCTAAGATCTGCAGGAAAGAAACCTACTCCAACTCATTTTTGCATTTCAGTAGTTGTCACCCACTACACCAGAAAAAGTCAATAATCGAGGGACAGCTTGTCAGGGCAGCACGCATGATTTCAATGGATGCGGATTTTGATGATGAATGCAAGCACTTAGGGGACATGGTGGCAGAGGTGACATGGGAGGTCCAACATAAAAGATCTAGTGGATTTTACCAACCCATTTTATGTCCTACGAATAGATTAGGTCACCCAAGTAGGAACACAACTGAGGTTTCAAATACACCAGGGATGGTGCCATATGGAATACACAATTTAGTAACTATGTATAGCGTGAGTGCCCAAGAAATCTATTCCATCTTGATTAAAAACTGGGATATCATCCAAAATGCTAGTATGGTGAGACAGAAGTTGCAAGAACGGCCACATATTACCTTTAAACGTGGTCCTAATTTAAAAAGCGTTCTGGAGAGAAAACCAGCCCATTTCACACATAGGACAGGAATGTTTAAATGTCTTATGTGTAATTACCGTAAACACATTGACATTGCACAGTATTTTACCATCGAGGGCAGAGCTGTAGGACAAAATCTAAACGTGATTGTTAATCTAAACTTGTGGTATATGCAGCCCTATGCCAGAAATGGCCCGCCTTTTATATTGGCAAAACTGAGAGGAGACTAAAGGAGCAGGTCTATGAACACCTGTATGGCATTAGTAGATTAAAACTAGAAAATGCCTTAGCAAGGCACATTAACAAACATCCACAACATTGCTTTAAATTCAGAGCAATTGATTATATTACACCGGATGGTAAGGGCGGCCCAGAAACATTATTATTGGAAAGATTAGAACTCTTGCGGCAATTCCATACTAATGCTTATCATTACACTGGGATGAACGAAATTAGTTCCATTTTCTGAATTTTGAAATTAAAAAGTCTAAGCAGATAAAGCTGGACCTTACTACAATTGGTTACATAAATGCATGTAAAGGTATTTGTATTCAATTACATATATTTAATCACATATTTTAAATCCATAGTTTGTAATGTTTATATGTTGCTATAATTGATTTAAATGTATTTCATTTAAAAGGTGTATTTAGTTGTTTTTAACATTTGGGGTTATATTTCGGACTTTTAGTATGAATTTGAAGGGTTAAATGTCAGAGTATACTGTATGGGAGGGCTGTGTGTTTTCACTGATGTCAGACTGTCACATAACTGATTTAATTTGTATTTAATTGGTTTCAGTGTGAGAAATGGTATCTAAAGAAGTCTTGCTACTGAGCAAGACGAAAAGCGCTTCATTAACGTTTATTCAGCAAGTGATGGGTGTGGTTCTTCAGCAGGATTTTTTCTGCTCGTAAAACATTCTAAACACCTTACCCTCCTTTACGTATCACTTCATTCTTCAAAGTTATTATGCTGCAAATCCTCCTCCTTCTTACATATCTCCTACTCCCCCTAGAGGTTGTTTCACTTACATTTTACTTCAACTCTCTAACAGGTCCAACAACTTACTTTTCTTAGTCCCTTACCCACTCCATCCCAATGCTACTTCCCCACGTTAGGCCATTCCTATTGCAACCCTCTCCATTTTCCTCTTGTGTCCATTACCTCTCCTCCTCTATCTTACATCTTGTACTACCCCATTACCACCTGTCCATAGAGACCCCACTAATCCCCATACTAACTGCTTCTCATCTCTGCAGTACTCTATTACAATCTCCTCATCTATCTTACATCTTGTACTACTCCATTACCCCCTGTCCATAGAGACCCCACTAATCCCCATACTAACTGCTTCTCATCTCTGCAGTACTCTATTACAGTCTCCTCCTCTATCTTACATCTTGTACTACTCCATTACCACCTGTCCATAGAGATCCCACTAATCCCCATACTAACTGCTTCTCATCTCTGCAGTACTCTATTACAATCTCCTCCTCTTACATCTTGTACTACTCCATTACCACCTGTCCATAGAGATCCCACTAATCCCCATACTAACTGCTTCTCATCTCTGCAGTACTCTATTACAATCTCCTCATCTATCTTACATCTTGTACTACTCCATTACCCCTGTCCATAGAGATCCCACTAATCCCCATACTAACTGCTTCTCATCTCTGCAGTACTCTATTACAATCTCCTCCTCTATCTTACATCTTGTACTACTCCATTACCACCTGTCCATAGAGATCCAACTAATCCCCATACTACCTGCTTCACATCTCAGCAGTACTCTATTACAACCTCCTCCATCTTACATCTTGTACTACTCCATTACCACCTGTCCATAGAGATCCCACTAATCCCCATACTACCTGCTTCTCATCTCTGCAGTACTCTATTACAATCTCCTCCTCTTACATCTTGTACTACTCCATTACCACCTGTCCATAGAGATCCCACTAATCCCCATACTAACTGCTTCTCATCTCTGCAGTACTCTATTACAATCTCCTCATCTATCTTACATCTTGTACTACTCCATTACCACCTGTCCATAGAGATCCCACTAATCCCCATACTAACTGCTTCTCATCTCTGCAGTACTCTATTACAATCTCCTCCACTATCTTACATCTTGTACTACTCCATTACCACCTGTCCATAGAGATCCCACTAATCCCCATACTAACTGCTTCTCATCTCTGCAGTACTCTATTACAATCTCCTCCTCTTACATCTTGTACTACTCCATTACCACCTGTCCATAGAGATCCCACTAATCCCCATACTAACTGCTTCTCATCTCTGCAGTACTCTATTACAATCTCCTCCTCTATCTTACATCTTGTACTACTCCATTACCACCTGTCCATAGAGATCCCACTAATCCCCATACTAACTGTTCTCATCTCTGCAGTACTCTATTACAATCTCCTCTATCTTACATCTTGTACTACTCCATTACCACCTGTCCATAGAGATCCCACTAATCCCCATACTAACTGCTTCTCATCTCTGCAGTACTCTATTACAATCTCCTCCTCTATCTTACATCTTGTACTACTCCATTACCACCTGTCCATAGAGATCCCACTAATCCCCATACTAACTGCTTCTCATCTCTGCAGTACTCTATTACAATCTCCTCCTCTTACATCTTGTACTACTCCATTACCACCTGTCCATAGAGATCCCACTAATCCCCATACTAACTGCTTCTCATCTCTGCAGTACTCTATTACAATCTCCTCCTCTATCTTACATCTTGTACTACTCCATTACCACCTGTCCATAGAGATCCCACTAATCCCCATACTAACTGCTTCTCATCTCTGCAGTACTCTATTACAATCTCCTCCTCTTACATCTTGTACTACTCCATTACCACCTGTCCATAGAGATCCCACTAATCCCCATACTAACTGCTTCTCATCTCTGCAGTACTCTATTACAATCTCCTCCTCTATCTTACATCTTGTACTACTCCATTACCACCTGTCCGTAGAGATCCCATTAATCCCCATACTAACTGTTCTCATCTCTGCAGTACTCTATTACAATCTCCTATATCTTACATCTTGTACTACTCCATTACCACCTGTCCATAGAGATCCCACTAATCCCCATACTAACTGCTTCTCATCTCTGCAGTACTCTATTACAATCTCCTCCTCTATCTTACATCTTGTACTACTCCATTACCACCTGTCCATAGAGATCCCACTAATCCCCATACTAACTGTCTCTCATCTCTGCAGTACTCTATTACAATCTCCTCCTCTATCTTACATCTTGTACTACTCCATTACCACCTGTCCATAGAGATCCCACTAATCCCCATACTAACTGCTTCTCATCTCTGCAGTACTCTATTACAATCTCCTCCTCTATCTTACATCTTGTACTACTCCATTACCACCTGTCCATAGAGATCCCACTAATCCCCATACTAACTGCTTCTCATCTCTGCAGTACTCTATTACAATCTCCTCCTCTTACATCTTGTACTACTCCATTACCACCTGTCCATAGAGATCCCACTAATCCCCATACTAACTGCTTCTCATCTCTGCAGTACTCTATTACAATCTCCTCCTCTATCTTACATCTTGTACTACTCCATTACCACCTGTCCATAGAGATCCCACTAATCCCCATACTAACTGCTTCTCATCTCTGCAGTACTCTATTACAATCTCCTCCTCTATCTTACATCTTGTACTACTCCATTACCACCTGTCCATAGAGATCCCACTAATCCCCATACTAACTGCTTCTCATCTCTGCAGTACTCTATTACAATCTCCTCCTCTATCTTACATCTTGTACTACTCCATTACCACCTGTCCATAGAGACCCCACTAATCCCCATACTAACTGCTTCTCATCTCTGCAGTACTCTATTACAATCTCCTCCTCTTACATCTTGTACTACTCCATTACCACCTGTCCATAGAGATCCCACTAATCCCCATACTAACTGCTTCTCATCTCTGCAGTACTCTATTACAATCTCTCCTCTATCTTACATCTTGTACTACTCCATTACCACCTGTCCATAGAGATCCCACTAATCCCCATACTAACTGCTTCTCATCTCTGCAGTACTCTATTACAATCTCCTCCTCTATCTTACATCTTGTACTACTCCATTACCACCTGTCCATAGAGATCCCACTAATCCCCATACTAACTGCTTCTCATCTCTGCAGTACTCTATTACAATCTCCTCCTCTATCTTACATCTTGTACTACTCCATTACCACCTGTCCATAGAGATCCCACTAATCCCCATACTAACTGCTTCTCATCTCTGCAGTGCTCTATTACAATCTCCTCCTCTATCTTACATCTTGTACTACTCCATTACCACCTGTCCATAGAGATCCCACTAATCCCCATACTAACTGCTTCTCATCTCTGCAGTACTCTATTACAATCTCCTCCTCTATCTTACATCTTGTACTACTCCATTACCACCTGTCCATAGAGATCCCACTAATCCCCATACTAACTGCTTCTCATCTCTGCAGTACTCTATTACAATCTCCTCCTCTATCTTACATCTTGTACTACTCCATTACCACCTGTCCATAGAGATCCCACTAATCCCCATACTAACTGCTTCTCATCTCTGCAGTACTCTATTACAATCTCCTCCTCTATCTTACATCTTGTACTACTCCATTACCACCTGTCCATAGAGATCCCACTAATCCCCATACTAACTGTTCTCATCTCTGCAGTACTCTATTACAATCTCCTCCTCTATCTTACATCTTGTACTACTCCATTACCACCTGTCCATAGAGATCCCACTAATCCCCATACTAACTGCTTCTCATCTCTGCAGTACTCTATTACAATCTCCTCCTCTATCTTACATCTTGTACTACTCCATTACCACCTGTCCATAGAGATCCCACTAATCCCCATACTAACTGCTTCTCATCTCTGCAGTACTCTATTACAATCTCCTCCTCTATCTTACATCTTGTACTACTCCATTACCACCTGTCCATAGAGATCCCACTAATCCCCATACTAACTGCTTCTCATCTCTGCAGTACTCTATTACAATCTCCTCCTCTATCTTACATCTTGTACTACTCCATTACCACCTGTCCATAGAGACCCCACTAATCCCCATACTAACTGCTTCTCATCTCTGCAGTACTCTATTACAATCTCCTCCTCTATCTTACATCTTGTACTACTCCATTACCACCTGTCCATAGAGATCCCACTAATCCCCATACTAACTGCTTCTCATCTCTGCAGTACTCTATTACAATCTCCTCCTCTATCTTACATCTTGTACTACTCCATTACCACCTGTCCATAGAGATCCCACTAATCCCCATACTAACTGCTTCTCATCTCTGCAGTACTCTATTACAATCTCCTCCTCTATCTTACATCTTGTACTACTCCATTACCACCTGTCCATAGAGATCCCACTAATCCCCATACTAACTGCTTCTCATCTCTGCAGTACTCTATTACAATCTCCTCCTCTATCTTACATCTTGTACTACTCCATTACCACCTGTCCATAGAGATCCCACTAATCCCCATACTAACTGCTTCTCATCTCTGCAGTACTCTATTACAATCTCCTCCTCTATCTTACATCTTCTACTACTCCATTACCAACTGTCCATAGAGATCCCACTAATCCCCATACTAACTGCTTCTCATCTCTGCAGTACTCTATTACAATCTCCTCCTCTATCTTACATCTTGTACTACTCCATTACCACCTGTCCATAGAGATCCCACTAATCCCCATACTAACTGCTTCTCATCTCTGCAGTACTCTATTACAATCTCCTCCTCTATCTTACATCTTGTACTACTCCATTACCACCTGTCCATAGAGATCCCACTAATCCCCATACTAACTGCTTCTCATCTCTGCAGTACTCTATTACAATCTCCTCCTCTATCTTACATCTTGTACTACTCCATTACCACCTGTCCATAGAGACCCCACTAATCCCCATACTAACTGCTTCTCATCTCTGCAGTACTCCATTACAATCTCCTCTATCTTACATCTTGTACTACTCCATTACTACCTGTCCGTAGAGATCCCACTAATCCCCATACTAACTGCTTCCCATCTCTGCAGTACTCTATTACAATCTCCTCCTCTATCTTACATCTTGTACTACTCCATTACCACCTGTCCATAGAGATCCCACTAATCCCCATACTAACTGCTTCTCATCTCTGCAGTACTCTATTACAATCTCCTCCTCTATCTTACATCTTGTACTACTCCATTACCACCTGTCCATAGAGATCCCACTAATCCCCATACTAACTGCTTCTCATCTCTGCAGTATTCTATTACAATCTCCTCCTCTATCTTACATCTTGTACTACTCCATTACCACCTGTCCATAGAGATCCCACTAATCCCCATACTAACTGTTCTCATCTCTGCAGTACTCTATTACAATCTCCTCCTCTGTCTTACATCTTGTACTACTCCATTACCACCTGTCCATAGAGATCCCACTAATCCCCATACTAACTGCTTCCCATCTCTGCAGTACTCTATTACAATCTCCTCCTCTATCTTACATATTGTACTACTCCATTACCACCTGTCCATAGAGATCCCACTAATCCCCATACTAACTGCTTCTCATCTCTGCAGTACTCTATTACAATCTCCTCCTTTATCTTACATCTTGTACTACTCCATTACCACCTGTCCATAGAGACCCCACTAATCCCCATACTAACTGTGGCTCATCTCTGCAGTACTCTGTTACAATCTCCTCCTCTATCTTACATCTTGTACTACTCCATTACCACCTCTCCATAGAGACCCCACTAATCCCCATACTAACTGCTTCTCATCTCTGCAGTACTCTATTACAATCTCCTCCTCTATCTTTTCCATGAACATCCCTCTGCCTAAAATCAAACTTCCTCCCACTCACTCTCTAGCATCTAAAACCAAGACTAAATACTTGACTTACAACCCATTTAAATTCAAACTTTACCAACTTCATGTAGCCCTGCTTCTATCAAGAGATATACAGCCAAGTCCTAGGCCCATTCATCACCCCACCATGCATAACTCTACCTCTCCCTACTTAATAAACTCATCCTCTCCAAACAAACATATTTCCTTTTACTCTATGAATGTCCGTAGTATTCTTAACAAAGTTAGTGAAATCCATGCCTGGATAGCCTTCCACACCCCTGATGCCATCACCCTAACAGAGTCTTGGCTAAAACCCCAAACCTCTGATAAAGACATTCTCCCCCCTGGTTATAATATACTTCGCATAGATCGCCAAAGCAAAAAAGGGGGTTCTGCTACCATCCTCTACTCCAACCACTTCACCATTACAAGTATTATGAAAGCTATCCCATCCTTTTCTCCTGCTGAACTACTTACAGCTAACCTTAAAATCAAAGATCACACAGTTATCACAGTAGCAGCCATCTATATTCCTCCAGGAGACAACATTCCTCTGCTTGAAAATATTCTTTCATACTCTTCTCAACACATCCCCAATGAAACTATCCTCCTTGGGGATGTCAACGTTAACTGGCTAACTCTCAGTAATCCAAAATCTAATACTCATATTAATTTGTATGGCTTTACTCAGCTAATCTCCCAACCTACTCATATAAACAACTCTCACACATCTATTACTCTTATTGACTGGGTACTTGTATCTAATGCTTCCAAATATCATAACTCTGAAACCCTACCAAACACCCTGAGTGATCACTCCCCTATAAAAGTGCTTAGGTTCACTCCCCACTTCTCAAGACCTCCTAGATTTATCACTTGTCGCAAACTCTCTAACTTCCATCCAGAAACCTTTAATGCCCTCCTCTCTAAAGTAAACTGGAAATTCCTTACCCAGCTCCCACTAGATGAAGCAGTCCTAGCTTTTACCTCCACCTTCTTTAGCATCTTAGGCTCACTTTCTCCCCCTCGCAAAGTCCGAATTAAGTTCACCATATCTCCGTGGCTTTCAAAAGCCACTCGTAGCCTTATGATAACTAGAGACAAATTCTGCCAAAAATGGTTACAAACTAAGCCTCCTGCAGGCTTGCAAAAATATAAAGAACTCAGAAACCTGACAAAAAAACACATAAACAAAGATAAAAAGGACTTCTGTAACAAACCTCCCACAGCCCTAAAATCTAATCCTAAAAAATTCTGGAACTCTATTCACTAAATATTACACCCCGGTAATCTTAGCTCCCCCAATCCATGCCCAGACAAGACATCTGAAGAAACTGCCACTATCTTCAATACCTATTTTATCGATTCAATATCTAAGCTACTGAACCCTAACCCAAGCTCCTCTATTACTAACATCTCCATCTTTTCTGAACCTACTCCTAATACTATCTCCTCAAATACCTTCTCCCTCAAACTTGTACCTACTAGATACATCAAAACTACTCTCTAAATTAAAACCATGCTCAACACCATATGACAATATTCCTTCCACTTTTCCTCTACTAGCAGCTGACTCTCTTGTTCTCCCTGTATCTATCCTAATTAATCACTCTATTTCTGAATCTAAAGTCCCTTCCATCTGGAAACAATGCTACACTCTACCTATACACAAAGGAGGTAACTCCTCGGATATCTCCAAGTTTAGACTTATCGCTATCCTCTCCCCTCTCTCTAAAGTACTAGAAAAATGTATTCATAAACAAGTTATGCAGTATCTAATACAGGGAAATCTGCTTACACCCATTCAGCATGACTTCAGACCCAAACATAGCACCACTACAGCTCTATTATCCTTCCTCAACACTGTCTCTATAGCCATGGACGACCATAAACTTATTTCTTGACTATTCTTGGACCTCTCAAAAGCTTTCGACACTGTCTCACACTCTCTTCTGCTGCACAAACTGCATAACCTCAACTTCTCTGATACCGTTGCATAGTTCTCCAGCTACCTCACCGATAGATCTCAATCAGTGAGATGGCACTCTGCACTCTCCCCTCCTCTCCCTGTAAAAATGGGTGTACCTCAAGGGTCTGTCCTAGGGCCTTTACATTTTAATATCTTTACTAATCAGCTCTATACCTCATGTCCTCAGCCATCTTTAGTGCAATATGCAGATGACTCTGCAGTCATCACCATAGCCAACTCTCCCGCTAAGCTCTTCTCAGCTACTTAGGCATCTTTTAACTTAGTTGAAACATGGCTCTCCAACAACCCGTTCATTCTTAACCCTAAAAAAAAAACAAAGCTGTTACTCTTCCTACCTAAAAAGTTCAACAATATTAAACTCTCCTTCTCCATACAGTCCCGTAATAACACTCCCATTCAGGCAGAAGCCAGCACTAAGCTCTTAGGCATAACCATCAGCAATCAGTTTAAATTTGACTTGCATGTTAATAACTGTATCAAAAAGACTCATTCAAAACTGGGGCTCCTTTACTGTAACAAGAAATTCCTTACCTCTGAAGCCAAGATTACTCTCTCTCTCTTACCTACCTTCTACCCAGTCTAATGTACAATTCTCAAATTCTTACAAATCTTAACTCAGCACTCCTGACCAAACACAAATCTACCTACAATAAGGTTGCCTAATTTTGCTGCCCAACAAACCTACAAATCCCATCACTGTCGCTCTCTAAAACACCTAAACTAGATTGAATTACCCCACCAGCTTCTTCTCTCTCAGCTTCAGATCATCCATTCTATCCTATACCAGCCTTCCTACTACCCAGCACTATCCCCTCTCATCTCCCAGTATTCTCTCTCCAGACCTCTCATAAGCTCTAACCAAGACCTACTACAAATCTACAAACCCAAGTCTAAAGTTGGATGCAACATGTACAGCTATCACCCCACTATTCCTTGGAATAGGCTCCCACTAGAAATCAGGACCCTTACACATCCTAAGCAATTTAAGACAGCCACCAACGAGCACTTTAAAAGTCACTGGTCCTGCCACTGCACTCTCCCTCCTTAAACATCCCCTACTTCTCGTACCTTAATCTACTTTCTGCCCTTAACTCACTCTTCTCACTAGCTCTGTCTAATCTTCCTTGACTACTCTTTCTACTGTCTTCTAAAATCTATTAAGCAAATCGCCTCAGAGTAACATTCTATTGTAATTGTCTTGCCTTCCTGCAACTACATTATGATAAAACAGGTTTTTTGTAACCACTTGCCCCAAAAACTATATTCATCTTAGTGACATATTTCTTTTTATACATCTTGAAATAGTTTTGCCATATTCCTGATTATGGACACTGTATAACATTGTATTGCTTAATGCCTTGTAATAATCATGTAACATTGCTGTTTAAGGCTAATTTATGATGAAAATTGTTTAATATGTTGGAGCTTTTCTCCCTGGGCCTCTGCTGAAAAAGGGGTCTTCAGCTCAGTTGAACAATCCCGGTCAACAAATGTAAAATAAAATAAATAATAAATAAAATAATATATGGATAGGCATTTTATGGTCCCTTTGATCACTTACCTGGTATTGATTTTATGTTCTTATGTTCATAAATTAAAAAGGAACAGACCAGTCGTCTCACTTTCTAAGCAAATTGGTTCTAAATAAAACTGAATAAAAGTTGTAATTTTGTGCCTTGTTCACAGGCAGTATCTGAAATCAATCCTTTTGGGGTTACCACACTATTGAAATAATCATTTTGGGACTATCACAATACCTATTATAGTACATATTTTGTGTGCATGTGTGTTTGTGTGTGTGTGTGTGTGTGTGTGTGTGTGTGTGTGTGTGTGTGTGTGTGTGTGTGTGTGTGTGTGTGTGTGTGTTTGTATAGATGTGTTGTTTGTTGGAGAAATAGTTGATGTAATTTTAATTGTTTTCATTTTATTATCCAGGTGAGTGAACTGCCCCATTAGATGGATAGCCACAGAATGCTACTACTGTACCACTAACAGCACTGGTGGCCTTGCTTCATAAAAGAACAGTGATCTCTCTTCTAATAGCTAACAAGACCCACACTGTGACACTGTTACTATATTCAGCTTCTTATACTCTGTAGTCATATAGGAACTGAGTCGCTGGTCCAGGAAGTTGGTTTCTGACTGGTTTAATGGCACACTATAGTTGAGTTAGCAAGAGACTGGTAATTGGAGTGGTTATCCATAAAAGCAGAGATGGTAACGGCCAGTGTAACAGCACTTAAAACTGATCCGCATACAGTGGGGAGGTATGCCCTCATGGATATTAATTCCTTTGATATAATTAAATGTTTTGGTCATATCTTGTCTCTGAGCCATTTCTTCCATGTTTAGTCAATGAAGCTAATCTTGTCACTCCACTGATGCCTACTGGAATGGAGGTGGCATTTTTGTTGCTCTTGTTGCACAGCCTTTATATTGTCAATGTATTTCAAGAGGTGGGGTCTCAAGAATCTATTCAGAGTGTGACATATGTGATATCTCTAAATATCCATATAACAGAAGTATAGCTTCCATTTTTTCTGTTAATAATATGCATGCCACAGTCTTCACAGCTTTCTTAAAGCTTTTCCTGCATTGACTACCCTCATTTAGACCATATGATAGAACTATGCTAATATCACTATCAGTTATCTTTTCTTACTGTCTTACTTTAACAGTTTACGAACTCTTTCTTTACACTTTTTACATTTTGCACCTCTCACATATAGAATCAGTGTCTATATTATTTCTTCGACAGCTTAGGTTGTCGAATGCACAATGATCGACACCTAAGCATCGAAGTTTCAAAATCGCAACTGGCCATATAAGTGAATTCTTTCCTCAGGAAAGAATTTGCTTGGCCACTATCAGAGATTTGCCCTTTCCCCAATGTAGAGTGATCTCGGAGTTGGTATATTTAGTTAGGAGGGGTGAGGGGCACAGCCCCCCCAGGTCGGGGGTGTGGGGGGGGGTGAAGCCCCCACTATATTTAGGTTGAAAAGTTAATTTTATTTCCAGGTGGCCTAGCGAATTCTTTCCTGAGGAAAGAATTCACTTATATGGTCGTTCGCGATTTTGAAACTTCGATGCTTAGGTGTCGATCATTGAGCATTCGACAACCTAAGCTGTGGAAGAAATAATACAGACCCTAGAATCATTGAAAGTTGGCACTGCAGGTGTGAATGGTGAATTTTAGAGTACTAATTTGTAAAAAAGTTAAGTTACCAGTAGCAGAAAAGTAGCAAACAAAAATATCCAACATATAAATCAACATATGCAGAGATTCTCTCAAAAAATGTACCGAAACACCAGAAACCTCCAAAACACAAGATTGCTACAACTAACAGTTCCCACAGCACCCAAGACACATAGTAACACCAGTGTCTCACCTACCAAGCCCTCAAGGTGTAACACATATATACCAAATTTTCTTGTCATTGGAGACTCCATAGTAAGACACATGGATGTCCCACTCACCAGGTCAGATAAGGAGAAAGTCATGGTCAGCTGCCTGTCCAGTGTCAGGATTCATCAGATCATGCATGCACTCAGGTCCCTCTGCAACAAGTACCATTATGACTCCATCGTAGTTTATGTTGGTGTGAACGACCTGAGACATACCTCACTGTACTATATGAAGAGAGACATGGTTGAGTTTTCTGAGTATGTGTCCCAGGCAGGTATGTCACTAGTCTTGAGCAGCATATTACCTCACCTAAAAAAATGCCACAGTATAAACAAAAAATTATTAATTTCAATAATTGGTTTTGTTTTTGGTGTCATTCCAAGGGGATCCAATTTCTGTCAGCCAGGGATGACATGGTCGACAAACCTCACTGCTTTGCCAGAGACAGTTTGCACTTGGCACCATTAGGCTTTCGGCTGCTGGCAAAGGCTCTAGCCTCCCCCATAGTGCCTTCTTTAGGCAAGGTCTCAAAGACAAAATTGTCAATGTGAAAATAGCCAATCATAACAAAATAAGGGTTTTGCTGCTGAACACTAGGAGCTTAAACCAAAAACTGCACACCCTGGAAGCAGTCCTATCACTGGATTTAGGTGTCTGTGCAGTCACAGAAAACTAGTTCAAGGCCTCAGAGAGTACCCCAGCTTTGCAAGGGTACAATGCCTTCCACACCTTCAGACTGCAAAACAAATATTTAAGAACTAAAGGAGTCAGTTTTTCTATCTATATTAGAGATAAATTCACCTCCCGACTAGTTAGACAGGACAACTCTATGAAGTTACTCCAAGTTCAGATTACTGTGGGTAAGGCCCCCATTAAGTCATAGCTAGTTATAGATCTCCCTCCTTGGATCATGATGTGCATGAGACATACTTAACCAAACTGGAGTCAATCCAAATATTGCCAAACACTCTGGTCATGGGGGATTCCAATTATCCCATCGTCAACTTGAAAACCTACTCTAGCCCTAATTCACTAGTGCAAAAGTTCCTTGACTTTGTTAACTCAAATGCCCTGGAACAAATTGTTCAAACCCCAAGAAGAGGAACAAATATGCTAGATATGGTCCTCACTAACATAACAAACAGATGCACCACCGCAATTGTCAGAACCTCATTAGTTAAATCTGACCACAAATCAGTCACCTTCTAGTTGGCACTAACACCAGAACTCACAAAGGATGAAGTCAGACTAAAAAACTTCACCAAGGCAAACTATACCCTCCTAGGGGAAGCTATAAATGCATTCCAAGCCCCACCCCAGCTAGAAGTGGTAACTGCAACAAAGCTTACACTAAAGCCCTGTACAATCACTTGTATAAGTGTACAGCCAAGTCTATACACTTATACAAGTGATTGTATAAGTCTATACAGTTATACAATCACTTGTATAAGTGTATAGACTTGGCTGTTCTAGACAGAATCAAAGCCAGGGCCCCAAGTAAAAAAGCCATGTTGGTGGACATCCAGCATCAACACACTTTACAACAAATGCAAAATGTTGCACTAAAAAAACTAAGGCAAGGCCCCAACAATGGAAAAGCACCTTCCTCAGCCTCAAAAGATAATAAGACAACATAGCAAACCTCTAAGGGTAAGTTTGAGAAAAACTTCAATCACAGCTAAGGATAACCATAAGGCCTTTTACAGCTACATGCATAGCCTACAAGGTAAGACCCAAGCACGTGCCGAGCTAGTGACTAACAGTATCACACACACTGATCCCACAGAGATATCAAACCAGCTGGTGGACAGATATGGCAAAAGTTGACTCCCTTATCAAGCCCTTGTCACAAAGCTTGCCCCAACCCACCCCCACCCTACATATCCGAAGAGCAGTTCAGTAAAGTCTTGTCTAAGGCAAAAAACACAGCCTCTGTGGGACCAGATGGCATCCCAGGCTGTCTTCTAAACAAACTAAAACATGAACTAGCATCACCATTAAGTACCCTATTCAATAACAGCTTGATCACAGGCTATGTTCTTGTGGAATGAAGAACAGCAACAGTTATTCCCCTCCACAAAGGTGGCCTAGCAACAGACCCATGGAATTATAGACCCATAAGTCTGACCAGCCTCATCTGTAAGGCCATGGAATGTATCATCATGGACTTCATAAATAAAGACATAGGCAACCTCCAAACCCTGGATCCAACCCAATTTGGCTTTGTCAAGGGTAGATCCTCCCTATTAAACCTGGTGTATTTCTTTGAAAATAACCAGAGCCATTGACGAGGGCAAATCTGTGCACACAGCATGCTACAACTTGGCCAAAACCTTGGACACAATCCCACACCTAGGCATTACTGATAAACTTAGCAAACTGGATGTAACCCCCTTTGTTGTAAGATGGGTTGTCAACTGCCTCACAAACCAATCACATACTGTCAAAGTGGTTGACTCCACATCAGCCAGCAGACCTGTCACCAGTGGGGTACCACAAGGGTCAGTGCTGGGCCCCCTACTGTTTGGTATATACTTCTCAGAAGTTCAGGCCAAAATTAAGGGGCTGTGGCTGTCAAAGTTTGTTGATGACTGCAAACTGGGCTCACTCTGCTGTGTGATTTAACTTAGACACCCATGTTAATTAACCTTGCTGACCCTCTTCAAGTGCAACCTTGATGAGTGGATGGGAAACCACAAATTTGTCCCAGGTGTTCCACCTGTGGCCCTCATTGACAGGTGTTGATTGAGGCTTCTTTAAGGGGATAAACTCTTGGCTGGGCTTGCAAGGGCCCCAGGCTATTAGCCTAGTAACCTCCTATGACAGTGAAGACATTGTACAAATCTGATAGCCTTGGAGTGGCTAAGGAGTAAGAACTTGGGTTCAACACTAAATTCAATGAATGTCTCAAGAGGTACCTGGTAAATGGGCTACACTCCTCTTATTTAATAGTTATCACTTGGTACCATAGTGGTCAGTTCTGCGATTAGTCCTTTTCAATGCATATGTAACTACAGAAATTCCAGAAGAAAAGTATGGAATTTTGCATACAAAACTGCCCAATAGGAATAATGCACAAAAAGATACAATAAGGGGAGGTGGTTGGCATAATGGTTAAGGTGTTCACCTTATAGATACAAGGTGTAGGGTTCAAGTCTCATATGGGGTAATTGGCTACACTTAAAAAATGGCCCAAAGGGGCAGTTTGCCTAGTACTAATCTATGAATCTATGAATAAGGAATGCAAGAGGCAAAATGTTAGGAAAGATGAAAAACATAGAAGCTTAAATGTGATTTAGATGAATGCAAGACAAAGCATATGAGAAAGAATAACCTGCAAAACAGATGGAGAAGAAGCACATCAGTGGAAAAAGATGTTGGATCCCGGTATCAGATCACCTAAAGATAAGCAGCAAAGTGACAAAGCAGCAAAGAAGGCAAGCAGAAAACAGGCACTAACTGTAAAAAACATTAAAAAGCTAGACATTATTATTCCCCTGTCTAGATAGTTATTAGAACATTATCTGGAGTACAGGTTGCAATTTTTTGTGTCCCCTTTTTGCCAAGATATAGACAGAATAAAAAAAAAAAAACAGCACATGGTATTCAGCAGATGCTACATAACAAAAGCTACCAGAGCTTAATATGTGCAGTCTTAAAGAAAAAAGGCAAACTGGATATGATGGGAATAATTATGCACTTCAAGGAAACGTATAGAGTCTAAGTACATATGCACTTTCCACTTTCTAAGCATGACATAGGAAATGGTATATATATATATATATATATATATATATATATATATATATATATATATATATATATATATATATATATATATATATATATATGGGTCTACCTGACAATACCGACATGCTAAAACACCGACAACGAAATCAGCATCACAAAACCAAAAGTTCAGAAACACGAAATGTCACATACCCGACAAACCACAATTCCAACACTCAACAAACAAAACAAATCCCCTGTCCAAAAAAGCAGACACACAACACATGCACACCAAAAACCTTACAGACCTACACTGAACCTTACATACACAACTATCTATGCACTAACCTTATCCCAAACCCTAACCCTAAGGTCCGTCACTATCGCACACTCACCTAACCCACGCCCTAACCCTAATTCACTTAACCCGCCCCATCCCTAATGTCTGTCACTATCGCACACTCACCTGACCTGCACCCTAACCCTAACTCACTTAACCCGCCCCTGACCCTACAGACCAGGGTGGCCTAAATCTATGAAAATCACACACTTACCATACCCACACCCTGACCCAAACGTCCATCCCTATCGTACACTTACCTTTACATGTCAGTGTGCTCAGTGTCAGGATTCTCAACTGTCGGTCTTCTCCATTGTCGATCTTCCAGTGTCGGTGTTTTCATCGGCGGTGTTTCGAGATTTCGGCATTTACAAGTAGACCCATATATATATATATATATATATATATATATATATATATATATATATATATATGTGTGTGTGTGTGTGTGTGTGTGTGTGTGTGTGTGTGTGTATGTGTGTGTGTGCGCCTAATGCAGACAGGAATTTTGTTCCAAAGCATGGGGAGTCTCTGTGACAGGAATCTATCCCCCCAGCATGTTCTATTTATTGTTGTGGTGAGGTTTAGCTCACAAGAGCACGTGGCTCACAGTCAACTGGATTTCTTTAGGTGAAGCATGCCCATCAATTCTGAGTTGGACATGGCTTTGTAAGTCATGCAGAGATCACCTCTGAGTAAGTGATATGCCATTGAGTACAGCCGGTGTTTTTTCAGTCGGTCTGCATAGGACATATGTTTGAGACCAGTAATCCTCTTGGTGAGGTACTTTTGTGGTCTTTCCAGCTGTTGGAAGTGTCTTGTGAGGTACATCCCAAATGGGGCATTGTACTCTATGATGGGTCTGATGAGTGATGAGTAGAGAGACACTATAACCTCTTTATTTATAGATGCGAACCCTTTAGTAATTAGATGGGCCACATAGAAGAATATATATATAATATATATATATATATATATATATATATATATATATATATATATATATATATATATAGGTCAGAAGTGATCCCATTTCCCATCCAATCATCAAGATTTTTCTTGAAGAGTGCTAATGAGGAGCTCTGTTTGACATAGATAGGTAGTCTGTTCCAGAGTATGGGAAGTCTCTAGGACAGGAATCTATCCCTCCAGCATGTTCTGTTTATTGTGATGTCCAACAGCTCTGGGTTTGACATAATGGAGTAAAGCTGTAGTTTTGAGACGTTCTGCATAGGGCATATGTTTGAGGCCAGTAATCCTTGTTTGTAAGGTCTTTCTGTGGTCTTTCCAGTTGTTGTAGATGTCTTGTGAGGTACATACCAAAAGGGTAATGGGTCTAATGAGTGATGAGTAGAGTGACCTTTTTTTCTGGATGAGAATCCTTGTGATGAGATGAATGTGATTATCAAAGGAGAGACTACTGTCCACCTGTGTCCCAAGGTTTCTTATCACATTTATTAAGTAGACTACCAGCTATGTGGTAGTTCATGGGTACAGAGCTTTTACCAAAGGTGATGACAATACACTTTTGGCATTGAGCTTCAGGCCATGGCTTTGACACCAGGTATCTGTCTCATTGAGGCCCTTTTGTAGTTTGGCCACATCATTAGGAGTTTTGATTATGGCCCTAGTTTGCAGTCATCCAAAGACCTTCTGTGTTGGCCTGCACTTCAGAGAAGTAGATACCAAACAGGAAAGGACCCAGGACTGAACCCTGTGGTACTCCACTTGTCACTGGTCTGATGTCACAGTGTGGGTCTCTGTTGGTGAGCCAGTTGCAAACCCATCTTGTGACATAGGGATTTATACCTAGTTTAGTGAGCTTATCTATAATTCCAGAGTGGGGATGGTGTTGAAAGCAGATCTAGATAAGCTGTGTGAACCATTTTACCCTCATCTATGGCTTTGGTGACTGCTTCAAATAAGTCAATCAGGTTTAGGAGACATTATCTGCCTTTTACAAATCCAAACTGAGTAGGGTCCAGAATTTGGAGATTACCAATGTCTTTGTTTATGAGCTCCATGATGATCCATGGCCTTGCAGACCAGGCTCTGCAGGCTAATGGGGTAGTAGTTCCCGGGGTCCATCGTGGCTCCCCCTTTATGGAGTGGGATAACTGTTGCGGTGCACCATTCAGTGGGTACAAAGCCTGAGGTGAGGCTATGATTGAACATGGTACTTAGGTAGGAGCCTGGGATATTGTCAGATCCCATGGATGCTGTGTTCTTGGCTTTGTATAGTGTGTTTTTACCTGTGCAGCTGTGATTATAGGAACTTTGCATTCTTCCGGTATAGAGATGGGCCCTCGAGGGCACTGAACCTGTCTGCTAGGATGTTGGCAATATCAGTTGGTTCTGTATATTTAGTGCCATTATGCTGTAACTCGGAGCAGATCTGAGTGTTCCCATTTAGATTCTTGACATAGCTATAGAATGCTTTGTGGGTGTCTTTAGAGTCAGTGGCAATTTTGTTTTCATAACTAGCTTTGGAGGATTTTATGAGGGATCTCAGCTTCTTACTGAGGTTGACCAGGGAGTTCCTCCAGTCATGGGATTTTACTCTTTTTTGCAACAGTTTCTTTCTTCTGTTATAGAGTTTGTTTATGGCAGAGGTCCACCAGATTGGCTTCCTTTTTTTGGAGGATAACATCTTGGTTCTATTAGGGATAGCATGATCCATACACAAAGTGCATTTGTGTAGGATGCAGTCATACCTCTATTGTCCGTCTGCATGGGTGTCATGAAGTTTGCCACTTCTGTCTTAAGAAGTGTGAAGTTGGCTTTTGAGAAGTTTTTTATGATGGTTTCCCTAATTGGGACTGGGGGTGGAATGTGGATGTCTAGGCTGATTAGCTTGTGGTCGGATCTGACCAACGAGGAATTGACCTCTGGTGTGGAACACTGATTTCCCATGTTGGTAATGACCAGGTCTAGGATATTGCTGCCCCTGGTGGGGGTGTGAATAAGTTGATCCAAGGTGTTTGGAATTTATGAATTCTAGAAAACGTTGAGCAAAAGAGTTGGTACAAGAGTAGTTTTCCCAGTTAATGGTGGGGTAGTTGAACCCATGCCCATTATTAGGGTGTTGGGTTGTACCCTAATACTTTCCAGTGTATCAAGAAATGAGGAGTGTGAATCCTGGGGCATGGTGGGGGGTCTGTAGCAAGCTACAATTTGGTCTTGCCCAGAGTTAGTTGCACTTGGATAATCTCGGATGCATTATGCTGTGCAACTAGCCTGGAGGTGTGGATATCCTTAATGAATATGGACACCTCCACCTTTAGTGCTTCATTCTGGGTTGGTGTGGTATGAATTGTAGCCTGGTAATGCAGGGGTGCTCTCTGGAGCTTTGAACCAGGTCTCTGTCACTGCACAGATGTCAATGTTTTCCATTTTAAGGAGTGCCTCGAGTGAGTGCATTTTGAGGTTTAAACTTCTAGCATTGAGTAGCATTACCTTCAGATTTTGCTTGCTTGTACCTGTTACGGTGGTGAATTTGTCATTTGAACATTGCCTAAAAAAGGCACTATAGGGGTTGCAAGAGTCTTAGCCAGTATCCGGAATCCGAAGGGCGACAGGTGCAGGCCAGCTCTGGCAAAGCATCATGGACTGTCAATCACGTTGTGCCAGGCAGACAAATACTGGATCCCCTTAGAATGACACCAGAAGCTTAGCCAACTGTTGAAGTCAATCATTTTGTCCTTGTACTGTGATATCATTCTGGGTGATGGCAGGATGCTACTCAGGGTTAGGGTCATACCTGCCTAGGATACAAGATCGGAGAGATCCTCCATGTCTCTTTTCATGTAGTCCAGGGAGGTCATTCACACCAACATGGACAATGACAGTGTCATATTTGTACTTATTGTGGAGTGACCTGAGTGCATGCATTATGTGGCTGATCCTGGCACCTGACAGGCAGCTGACAGTAACTTTCTCCTTGTTTAGTCTAGTGAGTGGAACATCAGTGTGCCTGACCATAGAGTCACCTATGACTAGAGTGTTGGGTACGTTGTTATGCCTTATGGGCTGTGGTTGAGTGGCACACTGAGTTTGTGGACTATGTGTCATTTGGGTTGTGTTGGGGTGGAGTTTGATGCTTTGGATGTCCCTGATGCTTGGGCAGGTTTTTATTGAGAGCCTCCGTGAATGTAGGTGTGTGTTTTGTGTTTCTATGTATGTGTTTTGGTGGTGTAGGTTTTGAGGGACTATGTGATGAGTGTGGTGCGGTGCAAATGTTTACCTTCTCCTCTTGACTGTCTAGTCCAGTCTTGGGTGAAGAGAGCTTTGCTTCCAGTTTGGCTATATAAGTGCATCTCTCACAGGTTGCAGTGTTGGGTGGTAGGAGGAGAGGGTTGTCTGTGTACATGAGGCAATTGCTGCATTGCCCCAAGATGCCCAGATTCATCAGGTAGACAGGAGGAATCACTGGGAGCTGACCCTTAGACATGCCTGGATAAGTGATTATTTATTAAGTACTAAAAACTGCTTTCCACTAGACAAGTGAGGAAAGTTGAGTGCTGTAGTAATTTGCAGCTTATGTAGTGCTTACAATGAGTTCCGAACAAGTGCTGAGATCAAAGAAACAGATATGAGTGCTGAAACTAGAAAACTGGCTAGTTATAAGGAAAAAAACTAAGCTGTAAGGCTTCCCTCCAACACAGAAGGGCTTGGGGGCTCAGAAGCCTACACATAGTCTATACCACTTAACAGGAAAGGCAGGAAACAAGCTTAATTTTTTTTTTCTGTTTCCCAGATGCTCTCTTTGTACACAGTAGGAGTGCCTGAAATCAGAATATGATCTCACTGCACTCAGTTGAGTAAGCAAATGAGATGGGCCCAGAAGGAGTATCCAAACACAAATTTACAAGAGGGGCGGGCAGTTTCAAGGCCACTAAGATTAACACCAAAACAAAACAGGGAGGGTGGGTGAGACTAACTGAAGAGCAGAGTCAAAACTTCCAGTTCAGTTAATATTCCTGCAACACAGTTAAATCAATTTAAATAGAGTATTTTTTGAAAAAAAGTGCAGATAAAGGTAGTTAAATTCTCTTATACGTCCAGTTGAATACTACTAGTTCTTAGCCGGCCAAAGGTGAGGTTTTTAAGCAGAAAATATTTCACACTTTACCACTTAAATAGGCAAGGACAGCAAATCAAAGAATGTGGCTACCCCCACACCTGCAATTCCTAGCAAATAATAAAATTCAGCAAACACTGACTAACTTCCAGTTCAGTTAATATTCCTGCAACACAGTTAAATCAATTTAAATAGTGTATTTTTTGAAAAAAAAGTGCAGATAAAGGTACTTAAATTCTCTTATACGTCCAGTTGAATACAGCTAGTTCTTAGCCAGCCAAAGCTCAGGTTTTTAAGCAGAAAATATTTCACACTATACCACTTAAATAGGCAAGGACATTTTATACATTTTATATATATATATATATATATATATATATATATATATATATATATATATATATTATTTTTTTTTTAACATATCTAGATATATATATGTTTATATATATATATATATATATATATATATATATATATATATGTTTGTCTTTTCGGCTTTTCCTGGTTAGGGGTCACCACAGTGAAACTCCAGTCCGCTAATGATTGGCAGTCGATTTTTATGGCGCCAAGTTGCCAGCCCGACGCCCAACCTTCAGCGAAGGCACACCCATTCACACATGTCTTTCAGAGGCCACTCGACCACGGGGAGGACATGCAGACTCCACACAGAAGGCACTCCAGCCGAGAATCAAACAGGAGAATCTCTTGCTGTGAGGCAACAATGCTACCGCTGTGCCACCATGGCTATATATATATATATATATATATATATATATATATATATATATATATTTACATATATGGGGTAGCCGTGGAGGTGCACTGGTTAGTGTTGTCACCTCACAGCAAGAGGTTCTGTAGTTTGGTACTTGGCTAGCGTGCCTTTTGTGTGGATTCTACATATCCTCCCTGTGGTTGTGTGGGTTTCCTCCAGGTGCTCCAGCTTCCTCCCACACTCCAAAGATATACAGTAGGTGGATTGGACACTAAATTGGCTGTAGGTGCAAGTGTATGTGTGAGTGAGTGGTACAGATGAACTACTGCGGCAGGGCTAGCCACCTGATGGTGTAATCCTTGGCTTGAGATGATTTTCACTGTTGAAGTGACACCCTGACCCTATGAGCAAAATGGGAAAAAAGGGTGGAGGATGGATATATCTACCTTCACACTCAAACCTGTCCCCACTATCTACATAAAAACTCTTCTGAGTAAACTTAAGCCATGTTCTCCCTCAGCAGATAATCTACCACCCTGCTTCCTAAAGCTCACCTCTAGCTGTTTAGCTTACCCAGTTTTTATCTTAATTAACCATTCTATCCAAGATTCTTCTGTCCCCACTGTCTGGAAACAATTCTATATCATTCCTATCCACAATGGAGGACACTCCACTGACCTCTCAAACTACTGCCTCATAGCCATACTATCCCCCTCCCCCCAGTTACTAGAGAAATGCATTCATAAACAGCTTCTGGACTATCTACTGCAGGAAAACCTACTCAAACTCACCCAATGCAGTTTCCGCCCTAAGCATAGCACTACAACCATCCTAATTTCTTTCACCCAAACTATCGCACATGCCAGACACAATAATAAACTAGTCTCTTTTCTATTCCTAGATTTCTCTAAGTCCTTTGACACTATCTCCCACCTTAAGTTCCTTGCCAAACTGTCTGACCTCAGCATCTCTAACCCTTCCCTCTCATGGTACTTTAGCTACCTCACAAACAGGCAGCAGTCTGTCAAATGGCTCTCCTCTTACTCCCGCTTTCTCCCTGTCAATACTGGAGTACCACAAGGATCATACCTCTCAACTTTCCAGATTTTTGCCTCAAAATTTTAGTCTGTTCCTCATAAAATTTGTATTTTTCTGGCAAATCACTTGGTTGATGTGAGGAATGAAATCACTAAATAATGACATCAATGTCATTTTCATACTTCGTATCCTTCAGAAAATGCATTTTTAACATAGACCCTGTTATTCTAGCAACTTTCTAACTTTATAAGAGTAATATTTAAAATCTAAATCTGTCACTATTTTTGGGCCTTTGCCCCCCACCCCACCCCATTATGTCAGGCTTTGTCCAGATTTCTTGGGTTAAGAGACTGACAGGTACGACAAGGATCCATTCTTGGATCATTACTATTCAACTTTTTTACTAACTGTCTTCACACTCCCTGCACTCAATCCAAACTCATACAATATGCTGATGACTATTATCATCGCCACCTCTGACAATCTCTCTGACCTCCACTCACACACCCAAAACTCCTTTTTGTCAAAAATTGGCTTGCTAACAACCAACTCATACTTAATCCTATAAACAAAATCAAACTTCTTATTTCTCCCAAAGTCCCTTTCTCATCATAAATCATTATTTACCATCTCATCACTTAACAACACTGTCATAAACTTTGAGACACAAACACACACACGCACACACACGCACACACACACACACACACACACACACACACACACACACACACACACACACACACACACACACACACACACTAACCTATTTGGTGCGATTATTAATGATCAACTTAAATTTGATCTGCACATATTAAACTGTATTAAAAAGACACATCAAAAACTAGGACTGCTTTATAAAGCTAAAAAAATACCTCACAAATGACTCTAGACTTTCTCTTGCCTATGTGTATCTTCGTCCTAACCTTCTGTAGGCCTCACCTATTCTGATCAGCTTACAATCCTCTCTAAAGGCCAAGCTTGAACTCACAATAAAATGGTCAGATTCACCACAAATCAGCCATACAGCTCTCATTACTGACATTCCTTACTGACTTTAAACCGGCTTGAATTCACCCATCATCTCATACTCCCCCAACTGTCCATTATTCACTCCATGCTCAACAAACCCTCTTCCTGCTCCACCATCTCCTCTCTCATATCCCTGTACACCCCTCCACTCTCTTCAAAGCTCTGATCACTTTCTCCTAGCAATCCATAAGCCACAAAAAACAACAGGACAAAACTTATGTAGCTACTCAGTTGCCCAAGCATGGAATAAACTCCCATTCAGCATTAGAAATCTTCCCCACACACAAAGCTTCAAAAAAGCATTAACTGAAACCCTACTAAAATCATGGATCCATACATGCCAAAGCCCTAATTAACTCGTTTACTGTTCTTATCCTCCACTTTTCCTCACGCTGTTTTCTTTTCACTAACTTCTCCCTTCTATACTACCTGTCTAAACTCTTCTCAACTCATTCCTCTGCTCTGCTGACCTGCACTTCTCCACACTGTTAATCGTCCTGCAATTTCTTTCATTTAACCACATTTAACTGCTACTAGCATCCTCTCTTCTACCTAATGATGTAACAATTATGTTTGCACAACAATTGACATAAGGTATTTGATGTGTACTTAATCTAACTGTGTCAATCTTGTATTTCAAAACTCATGTATGTTAAAATGTTTTGTAACTACTGCTGTCCTCTGCTTGTAATTTAGATGTACATGGGACTTTTTTCCACAGGCCTCCGCTGAAAATGGGCTGTTGTTCAATCAGACATACCCAGTTTACAAGTATCAAAATAAAATAAAAATAAATAAATAAATAGATGTATACATTTTCCACTGATGAAGAGGAAGCTAACTGATGCGTAATTTCATAGATTCTCTTGTTCCCACACTTAATGTAAAATCCAATCCCCTTTCGTCAAGTATACACATACTATCACATTCAACAAAGATTTGTTAAAGAAGGCAAACACAGACTTCATAAGCTGTATGTTTTCACAGAGTTTTGGAGTGAACCTTGTAAAGCCCATCTGTCTCATCTAGTTCATTCAGAGACAATATTCTATGGCCATCACTAATGAATGACAAAGCTTCTGTTTTAACAGTTCAATTTCCAATAAATTCTCATATCATTTCTCTCAGTTGCAATTAACAAAAAGTACACCTCTTAGCCTACCTTCAGAATATGCCACGATGCAACTCAGATGCTGATGTTTATAATCAAATCAAAATATGCATGTGGGACTTAATCTGTAAAATAAAAATATGAACATAGACAGTTTTCAGATCTTCCCAACTATTGCACACAATTAAAATGTAATTTTGTGTGCAACAGTCAAAGGAATGCTGAACTGCTGAATCCCAGTTCATGGAACTAAACTTGCTGCATTGTCTGTTTTTCAAATCTCACATTTTTATATCTCGATAAGGTGTTTTTGAAAGAGACCAAGTGTTTGCCCTCTCTGCTGGGGATGTCCTTTCTTGGAAATGGAATGTTTAGCAAAGCTTGTCACCCACCTCCCATCCTACAAAAATAACTTGCAAAAGGGTAGAAGTGATGAACAAATTAAAGGCTAGTTCAGTTAGTTCATTTTGATAAGCTTGAAATCATAAGTTAAGCATTCGGCATGTATATATTTATTTAGAGTTGTTAACCTGAGTATAATACTGATCCTCAGGAACAAGTTTCATTCTCAACCTGGGAAGAAACAGTGATACCATAGTAACATGTGCAGCAAAAGTCTTAAAACAACATTAATCAAAAAACGTTTTAGCAAAAAGCTGGGCATTAATCCCTACATCACCCAATGGGTTGCTAACTGGCTTACTGATATAACCCACACTGTAAAAGTAGCCAACTCCAAATCCAGCTCCAGACAAGTGACAAGTGGAGTACCTCAGGGTTCAGTCCTGGGACCGCTCTTGTTTGACATCTACTTCTCTGAAGTACAGGCTAATACTAAGGGACTCTGGCTAACAAAGTTTGCAGATGACTGCAAACTCGGAGCCATTATTGAATCCCCAAATGATGTGGATACTCTACAAAAGTGCCTTACAGAAACAGATGCTTGGTGCCAGAGCCATGGGCTCAAGCTCAATGCCAAGAAATGTATAGTTATCCCCTTTGGGAAAAAAACATGTACCCATGAATTACCATAAAGATGGCAGTACACTAAACACCGAAAGTGTGATAAGAGACTTAGAGACACAGGTGGACAGTGGTTTCACCTTCGATAACCACATCGCCACAACAGTCAGGAAATCCTTCTATGCGGCACACCTCATCACTAAGGGCTTTTCATCCAGAAAAAAGGAGGTCATTGTCCCACTGTACTCATCCCTCACTAGACCCATTATAGAATACAACGCCCCGTTTGGTATGTACCTCTCAAGACATCTGCAACAACTGGAAAGGCCGCAGAAATACCTCACTAAAAGAATCACAAGCCTAAAATAGATGCCCTATGCTGACCGCCTTAAAAAACTCCAGCTATACTCTGTCGCATATTGTCTATTTAGAGGCGAGCTCTGCTTAACATATAAAGCCATGTCAAACCCAGAGCTGTTGGACATGCTACACTTAAAGAAATCTCAATCCCTCAGAGCCACATGCTCCAGGGATCTAAACCTTGTCATCACAATAAACAAAACATGCTGGAGGGATAGGTTCCTGACCCAGAGACTCCCCAGACTCTGGAATAGATTGCCCATACATGTCAAGCAGAGTGCCTCTTTGGCCCTCTTCAAAAGGAACCTTGACGATTGGATGGGAGAAAGGAAATTCACCCCAGGGATCACGTCAGTCGCCCTGCTAGACAGAGGTCCAGGGAAGTAAATAGCGCGGGAAGAAATAACCAGGGAATTGCTATGGCTAGGCTTGTATAGGTCCTAGGGCTGATAGCCTAGTACCAACCTATGAACCTATGAACCAATAAGGATAAAAAGAAAAAAATGAAAACCTGAGAAATAAAATGCATAAAATAAATAAAAGTAAGTACAAAGAATAAAAAGAAAAAGAAATGCAGGATAAGGGAAAAATGAAGAAACAAATTAAGAAAAGAAAAGGAAAATATAAAAATGGAATAGTAAACTTAAGAAAAAAATGAAAGAAAAATGAATGCATAAGTAAGTATAAAAAGACATAAAAAAGACAACAGGGAAGGACTTGAAAAAAGAAGAAAGTTGATAAGGAAAGAACATGTGAAAAAAGTGTAGAAAGAGAGAGAACAAAAATTTTATGCTATATAAACAACTGAATAATCAGAAAATGTCATAAAAGAACTGTGACAGGAGTGAGTAAGAAATTAGAGTTTTTATAGAAAATTCAACCAATTCAACAAAAATGCTCATAGAAAACCCACTATAATACATAAAATGCTTCTACAAATGTTCTTTTGACTCCCTTCAGATTCAGAAATTCAAAACATATAATAACATAATTAGTCTGATGAGCAAGCCATGTGTGTCATTCTCCCACATTTATTTCAAAGAGGTGTTAAACCTTATTGTAGCAATACCTATGACGTTCGAACTTTTAAAAGTTTGACAACGTGATAGGAACCCACTTGGGGTAAGTATTATGGTTTATATTATCTATACTTCTGAGAATGGCTGGTGGAATTCAAGAAAGTATGGGCTAGGCATAAAGCAGTAATAGTGAAACGCAATGCGGCAGTGATCAAATGAGGAAAATCACATGTTCTACTTACCATTACATTTCATAAATTGATGCTACCTACCCTAACTTTCTAACCTTCCTCTTACTTATGTAATCTGCTTCCCCAACCTACATTTTCATCATATAGGATAAAAATGGGTAGCAATTAGACTCTGTAAAATAATGACTATACTAACTGATCCCTATCTGCATATGAATTCTATGGTCTATATCATTTATTGTCCACTAGAGCTAAGTCACTGATAACACCAATAATGTCTGTGTGAATATTTCATTTGCAAGCAAATTAATTATCAGTGTCCAACAACCAATCTATAGCATGAAGTTTAAATACATATAACAAGCAGTGACTACACTAGCTGATTGGTGTTACCAGGCGCATTTCGGCTAACGGATAGTCTGGGTGCCTAACCTCAATTATCCTCAGACCTGCTGTAAAGCCAAGCACTCAACGGTTATCTCTGAGCCCAACCATAAATTCCCTGCACCACACTCATAGGCCATCTCAACCTGACAATCCATCAAGATGCCTTTGATGGCTAATTGGGGAGCACATGTGGTGGCTAAGCCTTGAGGTAACCACAACAGGCAGCCTGTAACAGCTGTTTCCCCAAAGCCAGGCCACTAAATCATCACCAGAATCAAAAAAAGTCTTTATCTAGTTTTGCTGGGTCATTGTGCTGAATAACTCTATAACAAATGTTCTTGGCAGCCTGAGCCACATGGTGGTTGATGAAGAGCCTAGACTTCTCCACAGCTGAACTCCTGAAGGAACCCATCCAGGGCAACCTTGGAAAGATGGCAGACCAACAAATTAGAATGTCTGGATGGAGAGAGTGCAACCTCTGCAGGTCAATGAGAATCCTAGCTGCCAAGATGTTCTTCAGGACCTTATTCAAATCATGGTATATGATCAAGGCAGTCAACAATGCTGAATTAAATGATAACTGGTGCCAATCATCCCATAAGTTCATCCAAGACAAACCTGGAAATCCAAACCAATGGGTACCCAGAGGGACTGATCAAGAAATCCTATGCATCTAGAAAGCTGGGTAAACACTTGCCAAGCTGCTCTTTGGACAAAAGAATGCCCCAGGATCCAAAGTACCTTCTTCCCCACAAAGTAAATAAAAAGGTCACGAGAAGTATGTATCAGATAGCCACCTCTCAATCCTTTTTAGGACATGTCAAAGGCCCATCTTTTGATAGGTGGAGGTACACCTTATGCAAAATGAGTGAGAGGAATAGACGTGTGTGTAAACGCCTAAATACTGAAGGGCTTTCCACAATGTAGAATTGACTTCCACTGCAGAGATAGAGTGCCTAGACTTGAAACTGAAAATAGTATTGGAGGGAGGAATGCCAAAATGTGACTCCATCAAAATTGAGCAATAAAGTATTCCACAGGCAAAGGTCTTTCTAATTCCTATTGGTAATCCTCACACAGTGGTGTTTCAACTCCCTCCCCCCTTCAGCAGGTTAGATAAAGATCTAACAAAAGTCCTGCCTGGAGCAATAGCTCAGCAGGCAAAGACCATGAGACCATGAAGCAGCATAATATCACTGCTGTGAGCTTTATGGGCACCCAACATCTTCAGAATTGATAATCTGAGTTAGAAGAGTTTATAAGCATGCAGGCTGAAGGAGGAACCTGGAATTTCAATAAGAATCCCAAGAAATTCTGTAGTCTTTGCACTGATCAATGAAGCTATTTATGTCTTCCAAAGCAGCTACCAACCCTTCATCTACTATCAGGTAATCATCTAAATAATGGATAGCTGTTTGGTTGGTGACCCTCTGCTGCCAGAATCAATGCAAGGTAGAGCTGAAGGTCTCAAAAGGTGTGGAAGCCAGGCAACAACCCATTTGCATGGCAGTGTCAAAAAAGAATTAGTCTTGAAATTGGAATCCCAGCAAGGGTCAGTTCTCTGATGGAAAGGAGGAGGATGGCAGATTGGGTATCTAGTTTGCATAACCAAGAGTCTGCAAACTTCCTGAAGGCCAAGTCTAAAAAGCATAGTGCTCTCTGGAGTCGTGTTTCTCAATGAAATAAAATGTATTGACTGACAAGAAGAGTACAAGAGATAGTGGATTAAATAAAAATCCCCAGCTTTTTTCTTCAAGACTAGTCCTATCAGAGTACATTAAAAGTTTGCCCAGGTTCCCCATTCCGTACTCATCACTGTCTCAATCTAAAAAAACTTAATTGGCTAGAACTTCAGAACATAATACTCCTACATCAATTAGTCATCACTTATAAAATTCTACATTACCCCTCCAATACACCCATACTTAATAACCTCATCACCCCATATAAAATCTTACCTTCTCAGCCAGCAAGCTTCTAGTAACTACTCTCAAATCCCACAATAAAGCAGGTGACTCCTTATTTGCCAGCACTGTAGGATCATATTGGAATAAACTTCCAGACCTGACCACCCTAAGCTCACCTCACCTTTTCAAAAAACAAATAAGAAACCATTTACAAACCCACTGGCTATGCCCTTGCTCTAATCCTGACTGAGCTCAGCAAAGAATTCACCTCTTTCCAGTCCCCCCCTTTCACTTCTACTGGTTGTTCACTACCTTTGATTATGCCTCTACTGACCCACCTTTATACAGATCTCTTCTATGCTGATCTCTTTCCTAATACTAGTGCCCTGGCACAGCTTGTTCTATTCTAAATTGTAAATAATGTAATTTTTATTTGACTCTCCATATGTCAGTTTATTTTCAATCTTCTTCATTTACTAGCAGTCTTACTCTAGCAATTATTACAAAAGAAGGTTGCCTCTCCATTGTTATTTGTTACTAGTATGTTAATGGAGCTTTTCTCCTCGGGCCTCTGCTGAAAATGGACATGTATCCAGCCAGACTAGCCCGGTTAACAAATGTAAAATAAATAAAAATAAAATAAATAAAAAGTGGGCCACAAGAAGGGTAAGACAATGGGCTGATAATCCACCCCTCTAGGATCTCCTTCTCAATTAATTTTAAAGCATCAGCTTCATAACTTTTTTTATAGAGAAAAGGTTCTTAGCAACTTTATAATCCAGGAAAATTGAGGACTGTATGAAAAAACCTTTGAGAAATAACCCTGCCTTCTTATCAGGTTAATCTGAAAGCAGTAAGTTGAGCCTTTCTGCTCTGATCAGGGTATGTGATAGCCTGAAGCCATGACTGATCCCATGAAAGATTACTACCACTTTGGCCATGAAAAATGCGCCTGCCCTTGGCCTGGGGCACTAGTTTCTGACTGGAGCTTCTCTCACTAAAGAGGGATTGAAACTCTGGGAAAAGTGCCCTGACTTCAAACAGCATCTGGACATGGGCTGCCCTTTCCCATAGGAGGAGCAAAGCTGAGAGAACCTGCAAGTAGGTCAAGAATATTTCTTGGTGTTGAAAGCCTAAAAAAGCTTTACTTTTGGCAGGTTAGCAGCAGTGAGGTCGGAGCTCAAGGTGTTAGAGTTGTCCATCATGGCACACAACCAAGTATCAGGGTGCTTTCAATTCCGATAGATGGTCTTGTCTGTGACCTTAGGCTTCTTAAATCTTTGGTCATACCATCCCCAAGCCCCTCCTCCCTGAATATGGTGGGCTTCCCTAATAGAAAGTAAGGTAGCAGCAGCAGAGCTTGAGTCACATCCTTCTCTATTAAGCTGGCCATGAAAATCACAAAACCCAGAACTCAGTTTTTCCAGCTCCTGGTTATAAACCCGGCTGTGGCTTTTTACCAAGAGTTGCAAGTGTTGCGGTGAGGTCTTTGGATCTGGTGTTGTCAAACTAGATGATCCTCTGAATGCCTTCCATGTCAATTAAGTCAAATAAATCTGTGAAGTCTCTCCTGAAATGCTTTCTCCTTAATATTCACAGGGGCATGATCAGTGATGTGGAACCCTGGTAGAATATGTGCGGGAGAACTGTCTAGGGCCAAGGGGGATAAGAACTAAGCTATATTGAGGTCTGAGTCACTGGACCTGCTACCAACAGCCAAAGAAGGAATGGAGAGCAAGGCCTTGACTAGCATTGCTGGAGGAAATTGATTCAACCTGGGGGTGTGGGACTGTGGAGGAAGACCTGTGGAAATGCTTGGGGTGGAGCAAAAATTCCTCTTCAAAACAAAGTCAAAGATCCTAGCCCTACCCTCATCAATTAAGGAATCTAAAGGTTCGGACAAGAATTCATCTACTGCCTGCCCCCACTATCTGTGATAACCCTGATCCTCTAACCTCTTCATAACCTTCAGGTTCTTAGACAGCCTCTAGAAATGAGAACTGTGGTGTCAGTGGTGCTTTGAAGTCTTTTCTGGTCCTACATTTTGACTTTTTGGCTGTACTAGATTCAGACAAAGCCTCTGCTTTCAGGGATGGCTGAATTCTTGTCTTGCTATTCAGACTTCTTTCTTGACAATAAGCTGCCTCCAGGTCAGAAAAGAAGTCTTGAGCTTCCAGGGATAAATGCTGCCATCTGTCCTTCAGCATTTGTAAGGAGGTAATACCTGAAATTACAATAAGGAACAGAAAACCAAACTTAAAAAAGTAAACCTATTGGACAAAATCAGAATCAAAGACTACAATGGCACCAAAGCAAGGCAGGAACCTTGATTATCACAAAAAAATAAATAAATAAATAAATAAATATGAGAGAGGGAGGAGGCTCCCCCTTTAAACAGAAGTAATTTGACAGTGACCCCAGAACACGAAAAAGAACATTTTTCGTTCATGTATTACCTTCATCCAAAATATCCATTGCTCTGTCCAAAATATCCATCTCTCTCTGTTAATATGCTTTCTACATGAAATACCTTCATAACATTTTTTAATATAGCGGCATGATTCATGAGACCCAGCAGAGTCTCAGCTGCAAGAACTGAATGATTGATTGGGGAGGGACACCATGTATACCTTTCTGTTAAACTTTCTCTTCTGCTAATTGTCTTTGATTAGATATTTTTTATTTATTTTTGCTGTGTCTGGAAACCTGCTGTGTAAGCTTTGTTCCTGGAGGAAAAACCTATTGTTTGCACTGAAGCTGTAGGAGATCCAAAACATTAATGATGCACTTTGTTGGTCCAAGAAGCAAGCAAACTGATGAGAAGGGATATAATACAAAAATCATGTAATCCAAACCAAGCCCCTTTCTGGGCCATTAGACTCAGGTAAGACCCAGCCTGAAGGACTAGCCACTGCCCTGACCAGCACACACCAGGATCAAAGGTAAACTGTACAGTGATCAATGAAAAACCTACATACCATCACACCACATCAGCCATGGCAGGACCAAAACAAAGATACACAAACCAGCGATAAATAAACGGGTTAATCAAGATCAATATTCTGCATGCATACATCTACCCACTAGAAAGCATTCCTTCTTAAATTTAATAATGTTCCTCTCCTTGAAAAATGAGACATCAAAAATTGAACAAGTCTGGGAATACAAAACACAACTTCTGGGCAACAAATGCGGCCAGTGATCACCACCCCTGCCAGCTGAGATGGGGTGCAACTCTCAGCCTTGACATAGCAGTATAAAAGCTTAAAGAGAAGACCAGTAAGGACAGATAAATTAAACACACACACGCACAAACACACACACACACACACACACACACACACACACACACACACACACACACACACACACACACACTTACAAAGCAGAAATAAACTAAACTAATGGAATATAGTACAACATAACACCCACAGTCAAGGCAATTTATTATTGAGGCATCCTGACCCAAAAGAATATTTAACCTGGTGCATAATGACTTCAGATAAGCACAGACACACAAAAAAGCTAGAACACCAACTCAGTGCACGGATCCCTAATTGCCTTCAGTGTCAACGATACATTTTACCTCCCTTGGTGTATATACATTTTCTTTTCTTTTTTTATAGTTATAGTTACTGTTGTCAACTTGGCTACTGGCAAACAACTCCTTATAGATGGCCACAGGAACCAAAATGGCAAAGCATTCAGTAGTCCTTCACTGAAGCCATCCACCAGAATGATTGGAGTTAGCTGCAGTGGCTATTTAAACAGCAAAGCATTGCCCCCGATATCATATTCACAGAGAAACATGCTTATATGTAAGCCATGTTTATATTTATGCAAGGAAATGTATTTATTTTTTTATTTTTTTTATTTAACATTTGTTTACTGGGAAAGTCCAACTTGGAACAAAACCAATTTTCAGCGGTGGCCCGGGCAGAAATGCTCCAGAAGTAGGTGCTCTTTGAAGTAGGTGAGAAAAGAAATGCACATAACATTGAGCATGCTAAATTACTTTTTGATATCTTTAGATGTTGCACTGGCAATTTTTCAGACACACGGTTCAGTTATGTCAAGCTATAAGGTGTCTCACATACAGTTATATACTTAAATAAGTGATTTTATAATAGAACAAAGTGAAAGTGCTGCGATAATTTTCAGATAATGTAACACTGGTCATAGAAGGAGGTTAGTGATCTAGTATGTGCTCCTAACTACCCATTTTCCAACTAGTTCTCTTTACCACCTATGATATTCATGTCATATACAACCTACAATTTAAATGAACAAATTGCCCATTGTTCAAACACATAAATGAAACAAGAGGTGCAATGTGACAGCAGAGGGTGAATTTCTCCAGAATGATATTGTATTATTAACTATCTAATTATATGGTTCTGGAGTGAGATAGGTAATATATGCTACATTTAATTACATATTTAAGTTACTGCTATACAGTAAACCACACATATTTTGGGAGGGAAAGTGTGTAGGAGTTTGGTATATAAATGGGAAATTTCTTTATATACCCCTGTATAGTCTTAATAGCTTAGTCAGCTTTTTATACTCTTTGTAGGAGGAATATGTATCCTCATTTCGTTTAAAAATCCTGCACTGATTTGAAAATGTAACTAAACTCGCTTTATCCACTATAATATGTTCAGCTGGGTTTGTGGTTTTATAAGCCCAAGTTCAGTTGTTTACTGTAAAAAGCTGCAGTGTAGTTGAAGCAACAGGTAGCACACTTGCCTTTAGTGAAGAACACTGTCGGTTCTATTCCCACAACAGGTGATTGGATTGCTGATACTGCAGTGACAGGAGGTTGCTGCTGCATTCCTGAGTGTGCCTTCCTTTGGATAAGATGTTAAATCAAGGTCTCATCTGCTTGAGTTGGTGATAACTAAGGTGGATGTAAAAGATCCCACAGCACCCATAGAAAAGAGAAGGGGAATTGCCCTAATGCCCTGGCCATACTTCCCCTAGTAGTATAAATACCACCTCGGATCTCCTTTGAAAATTAGTCACAATCCTTGTGGGACTAAGCAGGTCAACAAAAAATAAATAAATAACTTCAGTTATGTTGTATTTCTCTAAATTTTGCAGATTGTGCAGTAACACTAAAAAATGCAATGAAACTATACAGTAGTGAAGTTCATTCAGTGGCACAGTGGTACAGTGGCACAAAGCACTAACTGCAACCTAGTTAATTAGAGTTTGAGTTACAGAGCTGATGGGAGTAAGCAGGCAATGTTAGCTTGTCCATCATAAGAGGTGGGGATGTCAGCAGTCTTCTAGGACATCTGACATCAGAACACAGTGGAGAGGTAACCATCCATGGCTGATAGCATTAGACTGTGGACATGTGTCCACCAAGCAGCACAGGTCCTGTATCAGGCAGTAAGGAATATTCAGAGGTGTAGATGCCTGTGAGTAATGCATAATGGGGGTGACAGGCTGCTATAGGATAGGCTGATGCACTATACAAGTTCCCTTATGCACAACAACAAAGTGAGAACAGGTTTGCCAGGAAACTTCCTGGCACGAGGATATTTAATGAGAACAGGTTTGCCAGGAAGCTTCCTGGCACAAGGATATTTAAAGTCCACCCATAAATGAGGGTGAACCAAATATGAGGAAGAAGCCAAACCCTTGAGCTATTAGGATATTGACATTCTAATCTGGTGGAAAAGCTGAAAGAAAGATGGGGTACAATACAGAAAGCACCTTCCATGGCTGCCTAGATGATGGCGATTCTGGTTGCCCCTAACCCCTACTGTGAATAACAGGCTGGGTTCTAAACCTGTGCAGAGGGACAATGGTTGGCAGGCAACAAAGGAAAACAGCACATATGAAAATAATGCACAACAGCTGGGAAATTAAGAATATGCAATAATTAAATTAGCAAAGACATTTCATTTGTTAATGTATAATAAACCTGACAATAAATTAACCATTTTTTGAGTCACTTCTTAATTTCCTACTCCGATGGCTGCCATATGGTGTTATGTAAGCTGATGTAACTTTGATGGTAATAATGCAGTACTGTTTCTAAATGGTTCGGATTGCCACCTAGTTGAATGGTAACTGAAGATGTGTTTTACAGCAGTGTCTGCATCAGCTATTGTTAAAAGATTTTGAATGAGTTATAGATTTTAGGTATATTTTGCAATAAAGACATGAATGGAAATAATATCCTTTCACATCTGTATCAAGAGATATTGTAAAATATTTTTGCATTAAAACAGTTTTCACCTTCTTTGATCAATAGTTCTGGATAAAGCCAAAAATAATAGGGGAATGTATGCCCAAAATCAGGAACAATTTTTATATTCAAATTCATTTAAAAAGCTAATAGAGCCACATGTT
This sequence comes from Protopterus annectens, assembly GCF_019279795.1. Classification (NCBI taxonomy): domain Eukaryota; kingdom Metazoa; phylum Chordata; order Ceratodontiformes; family Protopteridae; genus Protopterus; species Protopterus annectens. Next base: position 1,566,846,379 of record NC_056726.1, read on the forward strand.
TTGCATTAGCATTCATTTTCTGAACAGTAAGGAAGTATGGAATCCTAATATCTGAACTACTGAATTATTATAATCCTGTGTAATTTATCAGAAAATCAAAATTTTACAAGGTACAGGCAAAATTTGGGCCATTCTTTAAAAATAGGAACAGTTGAGATATATGTATGGAAATTTAAAGAACTCATACATTTAATATAGAAAGATAAAACAGAAAATAAGTTCTTACAGGGCAGAAAATAGAAGTTTATAAAATTAATTTATGGTTCTGAAAAAAAAACATTAAAAAAGCAGTCCCTTTTTTTTATTGACCTGTATTTGGTAAATCATTTCTTCAGGTGTTTCTTATGGCAAGTCTTTGCTTTTAATATAAGCATCTGTTTGCAAGATGCAGTAAGTCCCTGACTTGCACTTACATTAGATTAATGGGGTTCACAGTAGGTCGCTGAGTTATAGAATATCAAACACGGTGTTTAAAGCTTGACAGCATAAAAGATCAAAAGGTCAAACAGACAAGGAACGAATGAATCATAACTGTGTCTCGTATCCTAGTGGCTGCCATAACACATTAACAAGGAGTCAGCTATCAAGTTGCACAGAAAGGTGAGAGTGCATACGCACACTGCCAGGGACTGTTCAGCCAGATCTTACATTGAAGAGGAGTTAGATACTAGTGTGATGCTGCTAATGCCAAGTTATGGGTATAATGAGGGAAGGCAATGGTACCTACTAGATATTTTATTTCGCAGTAAAGCAATAAGAGATGACAGGACACTTGTTATACCCTAAAAAATGCCTCTGACATTGCTCAAAATGTGGCACAAAAAAGTTTTAGAACCTCAGGAATGATATGATAATACACATATGTATACATTGTGAGTGTGTTTGCTATTGGACTTTCTCTCATGCCTAATAAATATATTATTGTTGTTTTTTTTCTTTGCTCATTTAAAACTATTGATATTATTTTGCAATCATATATATGGGTTATTGGGTAACAGTAGGCACAAATGTTTTTTTAGGTGCGACCATACGATGCTTGGCTAAATTGATTTGAGTCCCACAGAAGACAAACAGAAACAGAATCAAATCCATAGTTATGAGATGAGGCTGATTAGTACTTTATACTTTCAATCTTTAGTGCTAAACTGTAGCAGTCTTGAATTTGTATCCATTGTTTAATACACTGTTTACATTATAAGTGAAAAGGGCTTACAGTAAACTATATCACCCAAGGTATAACAGTTTGTCAATAAGACAACCTTGAAGTGAGTACATGTTGTGACTGCCACTGTTAGGTTTTGGTACAGTTTTGCTTGGAGTAGTAGTAGGTTATTGTAGTTTGGTGTGCTGTTGTAAAAGGTATGCAGCAATACTCAAAGGGATTCATAAACATAGTCTCTATGATTTCCAAAATTATGACAGATCCATTTTCATCCACTGAATTAGCATTAATACAATTCATAAACAATATACCCGTAATGATATGTCACAACCTGTTGGCTACTAAGGAAAATGTTTTTTTTTTCTTTTTTATTGTGACAACTCTGTTTTTCATATTGTATTCAAAGTATCCCTAAGTTTTGATTACTTTCCAAACTGTTAATTATGTAACTTGGTTTACCTATTCACCATCAATCTTTTTTTTTTGGCTCATCATTTATTGAAAATTAAATACCAAAAACAATGAGCAAAAAAAACATAAACAAAATATCTTGCCCCTTGCACCCCTGACATTATATATAATACCTCCATGGTTGCACCATAGTGAAAAAGGGGAACCCCCCCAAAAAAAAACACAACATTAGATTCTCATATTCAAGGTGCTCAACAACCAGTGCAGAGACCACCAGTAACTACACTGTGTGACTTATTTTGGCAAACCGTTTGGTTGCTCTTGCTAAACTGCCGCTATGGATTTTGCTGTAATTGTAAGAATGAGCCACACAACTGATACTGCTCTCCATGAATTATAAAGCTACTCAATAACATTTAAGAGGCCTGTAAACTGCAAGTCCTGTACGACTGTATCGTATCTACTGCATTTCAAGAAAACACTGAAGCTGCAGAATGAGAGGGTCTTTATTTATAAGGGTGCTCTGCAGTTGTATTTACACTGCTGTAGTGAAGTTAGCACTTAAAAAATGCTTTTCCAAAGGAGGTTAATACATAAACTAAACTGTGTCCCATCTTTCTATTTCTCTCAGTCAGTCATTATGAATCCCCACTCTGCTGCTACATAGTGGAAAGGAAACATGAAACCAATCCAAAGCAATATACTGTACCAGCAAGATTTTAGGCAGCCTTAAAAGGCTAAAAACAAAAAGAGAGCTAACACTGGTGCTTTAGACTATAGTTTGGAGTGGAACAGGGGCAGCACTGTAATTTTTGCTGCAACGTTTGTGCTTCTGTGCTTCTACAGCTGTTTGTATTCCATCTTTGCTGCTAGTAGCTAATATTCTGCTTATTTGGCTGCTTGCAGTTGCATTCCAGTGTGTTCTGTTTGCTATATTTGCTACTGCTTTTCCCCACAGTCTTGTGTCTGATACATTGTTAAAGCCCTCAGCCCCACTGATACATTAGCACTGCCTTCCAGCTGCTGTCTACTGTTTGGACACTAATTACAGATGTGCTTCGTGTTTCACTGTTGCAGTTATCACATTTGGATTATCCCTGCAAGGGTAGCTCTCAGCCGGCCCGAATACCAGAGACTTAGTATTTCTGTGTCGGTTGCTGTCACTTCAGGACTGACGTCAGGTCGTCAGTAGTATAAAGTAAGGCAGCCAATGCCATTACATCAGTCTTTCTTGCCGTGGAGCCTGAAGCAGTTCGCACGAGTGCCGGTCGGACGCTACCTGAGTTTTGTCTACAGATTTGAAGCTGAAGTCTTCAAAAGCTAAGTACCCCATTGGGGATGCTTTTTTCTTGCACTAACCGATGTCAGAAAAAAGTTAACAATTGTCTCGCCTGTGGAAAGCAAATACCACACCGAGACTTTCATTCTTACTACATCACTTGTTTAGGCCCAGACCAAGACGTCCCCCGCTGTCTCTTCTGTGCTTTGTTCAATGCCAGATCTATCCATCATCGGGCCCTTATTGTACCTAGATATTTTCACTTACAGTCCTTGAACTCTGATATGGCTTCGGTAAGCCATCCAACAGCAGATCTTCTGAAAAAACGTTAAGATAAAGACAGAGACAAACTGCACAGGTCTAAACCTACCAACAACACTTCCGTTAAGCTAGTCGTCAGTTCTCCAGTCCTCAGTGAGGTGCTTTCGCAGCCTCTGATGCCTGCTTCTGTGGATTAGCAGGCCGCTACCGAGACCCTTTCAGAGTCCAGCATGCCGCAAAACTCTTCTTCAACTAAGGATCCTCCAGTCATCTCTACCTTGGATGGGTATGGAGCCGCTGAGCAGGCACCAGCTTCCGAGGAAGTCCTTCGCACTACCGATTCTCTACACCAACCGACGTCTTCTTTCGTGACTACCATTCTTTCAAAAACTACCGAGTTTCTTAGACCCAAAGTATGAACCACACCCAAGAAACTGATGACCCAATCTCAGGCACCTGCTTCCTTGCCTCAGTCTCAGATGCTTAAAATGGAGGAAGACTAATCATGCTGATCAAGGGAAGCCAAGCTACCCCCTCCCAAAGTAAAAGAGATCTGTCCCCTGTAGTTTTGTCTGAACAAGAGTCAGATGACTCTGATGCATCTGAGTATGAAGACATGCAATCCCTCTCTACTTATGAGGATTCTGATGCAGAGGATTCCATCCCTTCAGCCTCTCCCCCAGAGGATTTTTTCCTTTGGGGAAACCCTTCATACCTTAAGGGAGCATTTTCAATGGGAGAGTCAGGACTACCCTCAGTCTAAAAAGAGACTCACGGAATTCTTAGATCTTACACAGTACAGACCCTTGTCCATCCCCCCAGTCCTGGATATTGTGGAGGATGTTTTCCTGGAATCCAGTTTGACTCCTGACACCCTCTCTCCTGCACCCAGAAAACCAGACAGGTACTACAGAGTCCCTGACTCACACACATTTATTTTTAAAAATCATACTACTGACCCTGAGGTAATTTTTCAAGGGCCTAAAGGGATTAAAGCAACCTCTCCTAAGAATCCCAAACCCTCAGATAGGGATTCCCGAGCACTAGACAGATGGGATAAAAAGTATACACCTCAGCTACTCTTGCTATCAGGGGAGTAAATTGTCAATTCCATATGCTAAAATTTCAGCAACATACCCTAGAAATCCTAAGCTTCTTGCAAGGCAGCAGTCACTGGATATGTCATTAGAAGACATGCATGGCTTAAGGAACAGCCCTTGCCAGACCATGCCAAATCTAAATTGTTAGATGCCCCCCTGCACAAAGACTTATTTGGCACTAAGGCAGAAGAGGTCTTAAAAAGATGGAAGAAAAAGCAAAATCTTTGCAGACAGTTAAGGATTTCTTACAGGTCCAGCCACCCAGGCTCAGCAGGCATTGTCCCACCAAGCACCGGTCCTTTCCTGCTCCCACTAAACAAGTCCAGCCCAGACCCTGGGGAACCAGACCCCCCCAGACAGCAGTCACATGGAATGCAGAGATCTAAGCAGTGGACTACCTCCACTTCAAAACCAGGGAGCTCTAAGCCACCGCCTTATGGTAAGAACTCACAATGACTCACCCCCCGCCCACCTTTTCTTACCCCTAGGAGGAAAATGCTCCTTTCATGCAAGCACCTGGGCCACCATTACCAACGACCGCTGGGTTCTCAACACAGTGCCCCAGGGATGCAAATTTTCTTTCCACACCCTTCCTATCCCAAAAGGGTTCCCAGATCTACTTCCAAACCAATGGGCAGAAGCGCAAAAGCAAGTCCTTTCCCTGCTCTCTATGAGGGCAGTAGAGCACATTCCTGCAGAACAGAGAGGCCAAGGTTTCTACTCCAGACTTTTTCTGGTACCCAGAAAAGAGGGCACCTGGCACCCCATCCTCAATCTATCCATTCTAAACACCTTCCTGGTGATCCCAAAATTCAAAATGCTCACCCTCCAGCAGCTGCTACCCATGCTCTCCAAGGATGCTTGGCTAGCCACCCTAGATCTAAAAGAGGCCTACCTCCATATTCCTATCAGGGAATCATGCAGGAAATATCTCCATTTCAGGGCAGGATCTCAGCACTTTCAGTTCTCTGCGCTTCCCTTTGGCTTATCTACTGCTCCCAGAGTTTTCACAAAATGTCTGGCTCCAGCCATTGCCTTTTGCAGACAAAGGAATATCCAGATTTACCCATACTTAGATGACTGCCTAATTCAGGCAGACAGCAGGACAAACTGCTCAAGCACCTGGCCTTTGTAAAGTCTCTACTTACCTCCCTATGGTACACAATCAATGAAAAGAAATCCAAACAGGTGCCCACCCAAAAGATTATACTCCTGGGAGCAAGCCTGGACACAACATCCCAGATGGCATTCCTTACACCAGAAAAGCAAACTTTCCAGACAGCCTACTTCTCAACTAACCACCAGACCCCAGCTATCTGCAAGGAAGATCCTGCAAGCTGTGGGGTTCATGGCAATTTGCATACTACTCATTCCATATGCCAGACTGCATATGAGGAAACTTCAGTGGAACCTAAAAAGCCTTTGGTGTCTACAGTCTCAAGACCTGGAGACTCTTATACCTATAATTCCTTGCCTCAGAAAAGATTTTCTCTGTATCACTCACCTATCTGTGTATCACTCACCTAGATGTGCATCACTCACCCATCTGTGTAGTACTGCTGTCAGTCTTAGATGGGTAAGTAATTCTGTTAATGTCAGAAACACACAAGCTACTATAAAAAGACAGAAAGCTGTGGAACTGTTTTCCACTGTTTTTATTGCAGAGAGGAAGAGAGTTTAACAAGTGGGTCGAGGACCCAGCCTACTCCAACCTATGCCAGGGACCCATGCTAATGGTGGGAGGGGTATATGGGTGTCCACCATAAAGCCCAGCAGCCATGGGTCAATAAGCTACTAGCCAGTCTGTGTCCATTTGCCCAGCGTGAATTACCTAGGATAGCACTGTTGAGCGAAAGCCAGACATAAAACCAATCAACCTGCCAAATATGAACTAAGAATTGCTCACTCAATGTAAGTTCACTGACAGAATGGAGCTTGGAAGTAGATGTCATGATGGTACAGAGGAGGCTGGACATCCTGTGTATCTAGGAGAAAAGGTGGAAGGGCAGTGCAGCAAAGCCACTTGGCTTGGGATCCAGAGTCTTCTACTCAGGAGGACTACAGGCTAGAAATGTTGTGAGAATTGTGATGAAAGACAGGCTTGAGAAAGCAATGAGGAATGTCATCAGAATTAATGACAGACTCATGGCAATCAGACTCCAGTGTAATGGTAGGGTAGTATTCATACTCTCAGCCTATGCTCCACAGCAGGGTTGTGATAGTGAGGAAAAGAGTGCATTCAGACAGCAGTTGTAGGACCTAATAGATAAAGCAGGCCAACATGAATTGGTGTTGATAATGGGTGACTTGAATGCATAGACAGAACATGATATGAGGAGTGCCTGGGTCCACATGGGTGGGGCAACAGGAATAAAGAAGGAGAAGCCATTCTAAACTTCTGTCTGGCAAATGGCTTGATAGTAGTCAGCACACAGTTCAGAAAGAGAGACAGTCACAAGATCACATACAAGAGTAGCCAATATGCAACTCAGGTACACTTCCCCCAAGTAAGGAAAACGTATTGGGGTAGAATCCATGATTGCAAAGTCATCCTCAGTGAAACAGTTGGCCCACACCATAAACCACTAGTTGCCATAATCAGCTGCAAGCAGTGGTCAGAGAAGGCTCTAAGGTCAACAGAGATCAGGCTCAAGACCTGTAAGTTGAATGGAGAGAAAGTACAACAGTTCAAAGAATTACGTAGGCCTCTAGCACCCCAAGAAAAGGAGGAAATAGGTGGAGTTGAACAAGAATGGCAGTGCCTAAAAACAGCATGTGTTAGGACTATAGAAAAGATGTGTAGCCAAGCCATGTATAGAAATAAGGTACATAAGGAAAGCTGGTGGTGGATTGCGGAAGTCCAGAAAGTCATCAAAAGAAAGAAGGAGTGCAGGAAGAAGTGAGAGATAGAAAAAACTGACCAGGCTAGGAAGGACTACTGGTTGGCTAAGAAAGAAGTTGCAAAGAATAGGGCATCGGAGGCACTCTACCAACTTCTGGAAAGTGACTCAGTAAGTGGCACAAAGAAACTAAATCAGATTGCAAGGCAAATACAGAAAGATAAAGAAGATAATGACTTGGAGAAAGCATATGACAAGGTTCCAAGAAAGTTGATTTGTGCAGTCTTGCTTTGGTTTAAAGTCCTAGAAACATTAGTAGAATTAGAGCAGGCTGTGTACAAGGACCCAATGACTCAAGTATGAACAGTGTTCTTTGTCTCACAGAGAGGTTCCCAGTGGGAGTGAGTGTGCAACAGGAGTCAGCTCTGAGCCCACTGGTGTTCACAATGGTTGTGACGCCCCACCAATGGCCCAGTAATCAAGGAGCCTCAATCCTCACCACTGGCAACAGTGGGGGACATACATTGGGAGGATGACAGGTACACACACAATATTTCCAGATGCAGCTCTCTGCATCAAGTGTAATTTCCCTTAAGAGCACACAGAGACCACAGTCAGTCTGGAGCTGGTCTCTCCCTCTTTCTCCAGATCCCCAATAAGACTCACCACTGGCACAGATATAGAGTTGTGATCTCAGCTGAGTGAGCAAGTGAAGACCTCAAGCACCTTCTCTATCCAGCCAGTGCTTCGTGTCCCTGCCCAAGTAGCTAACATACACACCCTTTGAGGTTTGATTTACACACACACACACACACACACACACACACACACACACACACACACACACACACGCCACACCTGGGAAAGGTTGTCACAGGTTTACTAGCTATCCCCCCTTTTGCCCAGACTATAAGGTAGCTTCCCCTGCTGCCAGTCACTCCTTATCACCTGCTTTAAGGCCCTTACCAAAGGGTGTCCAACCTTACTGTGTAATGTTACCATCAGTACAAATGGTAGTTTGACCAAGAGCAAGGCTATTAGGAGTGGCCTACAAAGTGTTACCAAATAAATATCCGTGTACACTCAGAACTTAGATATCTCCAGACAGACCAGCCACAGTGAAATATATTTAATAATAAATAATAAAAGAACAAACAAATATTACATATATGTATGTATCTGTATATATATATATATATATATATATATATATATATATATATATATATATATATATATATATACAGTAACATCAGAGTTCAAAATCGCAGGAAATATTTAAAACAACATTGCAGGACAGTCTCAAATAAAGAAAGAAAAATATTTAAGCTAAGCTCTGCTATATTCCTGACTATATCTAAGAGAATTACTATACCCTAGTACACTTACTTAATTAGAGCAGCAAGGCAGGTGTGGTGAACGAATCCTCTAGATGATGTTGTCAGGTCAAAGACAGAATACAGAATGCTCTCTCTCAGAGAGTTCTTATATTAAAGGACCACTACTGGAAAATAGTTAAAAAATATATATTTTTTAACTTTTTCTTAAGTTTGGCTCATTGCAAACCTGCATGTACCAGATAGTAGTAGTCACTACTAATTTTATTCTGTTTGTAACCCTGACTGCCCTCCCGGGGGGAGACATCCTGAAGAGAGTTTCTTTTCTTCTAAAGAAAAATCGGTACTTTTCCATTAACGGGGCAACACTTAACTTCAACGTTAACACATAATGAAGTCTAAGAATTGACTTTGTTTTAAGAAGTCTAATATTGGCTTTTTTATTAAAATGTAGGGTAATCTGTATTATATGGCATGTTACAGGTGTGCCTTACATCCTCGTACAGCTGTAATGATGATGCGCGTTTTTTTTTAATGAAAAACAGCTGTTACTAATAAAAGTGGTTTTCTTCTACTGGCATTTTTCAGGACTGGAAATGAAGTACATTTCAAGTAGTCGTTTTGTTTGTTATTATCTTGTCAGCCTTGATATGCGCTTTACTTTTTGATGTGAAAACAGCTGTTAGTTAGCATCACGGTTCGTTTAAAGTGGCAGCTACAAGTTGGAAAGTGTTGCCTTGACAACATAAATATCTTGCTTTTCAAGTAATGAAAAGAAACACAGTTCTGTTATGATGGAAGGCAATAACAGGAAAGCGGTCATTAACAGTGTTACCCTGATTGTTGCTGTTAAATGAAATATGGACAATTACTCACTATCGTTTTCTGCTTTCCAGCCAAAAAAAAAACAACACAGATGTTTTCCGATGTTGGCCTTAAAACCGAAAGCACTCAGTATGAGTGTTGCCGTGATCATAGAAAAGTTGCTCAGACATAATATAAGGACAATAAGGGAATCAGTACTGATTTCTGCCTACTAGCCAAAAAAGACATGTTCTTTTCCGATGGTGGGCTGATAACAGAAAAAAAAAAATACCAAACCGCTCATTGGCAGTGTTGCCCTGATAACAGAAAAGTACCGAAAAATCTTTCCCATAATACATTGCAAGTCCACTGTTCCTGAGATTACAGTGCCCATAGCTGGGCTGTGATATGTCAGTTCCATTCACTTAGAATGGAAGAACAGAGAACAGCAACTAACTTTGAGAGGCCTCAGTAAAAATATCATGTACTGCCATGCAGTGCCTCTTACAAATGTGTTTCCTACTGATGTGTTACACATTCTGTGAAAAAAGCTTCCAGAACTAGCACCTCATTGCTGAGAAAATAGACTTTTTTTAGGCATTCAACTTTGATCTGCTTCTGTTCCGTCTCAAGTTACTCCTCTCATATTCCAACCCTCAGCTAGCAAGAGTATCACATTTCCTGCCCTGCAAGGTTTAGCTATTTAGTCAGCTTTGTATGACAATAGGTTCTTAGGTTCATAGGTAAGTACTAGGCTATCTGCCCGAGGGCATCTATAAGCCTAGCCAGAATGTGTTGGCTTTCGCCGGCTCCTTAAATTAGTTCCCTGTGCCTCTGTCCAGCAGAGCCATTAGTTCCCTGTGCCTCTGTCCAGCAGAGCCACTGCAGTGATCCCCGGGGTAAATTTTCTGTTTACCATCCACTCGTCAAGGTTTCTCTTGAAGAGTGTTAGTGAGGGGCTCTGCCTAATGTAGATTAGATTCCTGTTCCAAAGCATGAGGAGTATCTGGGACAGGAATTTAGCCCTCCAGCACATCCTATTTATCGTTGGCTCTCGGGGATTTGTTTTTTTTTAGGTGGAGCATGTCCATCAATTCTGGGTTGGACATGGCCTTGTATGTCAGGCAGAGATCACCTTTGAGTAAGCAGTATGCAACCGAGTACAGCTGGAGTTTCTTCAGTCGAGCTGCATAGGGCATCTGTTTGAGGCCAGTAATCCTCTTGGTGAGGTATGTCTGTGGTCTTTCTAGCTGTTGCAGGTGTCTTGTAAGGTACATCCCAAATGGGGCATTATACTCTATGATGGATCTGATGAGTGATGAGAAGAGGGGCACAATAACCTCTTTAGTTCTAGATGTGAACCCTTTTGTGATTAGGTGGGCCACATAGAAGGATTTTCTAACCACCTTGGCAATATGATTATCAAAGGAGAGATTACTATCTACTTGGGTCCCCAGATCCCTTATTACATTTTCTGTATTTAGGGGACTACCACGTATGTGGTAATTCATGGGTACTTTGTTTTTTCCAAAGGGGATGACTATTGCACTTTTTGGCATTTAGCTTGAGGCCATGATTTTGACACCAGGTATCTGTCTCAGTGAGACCCTTCTGGAGGATGTCTTTATCATTCGGAGAGTAAATTATGGCCCCCAGTTTGCAGTCATCTTCGAACTTGGTCAGCCATAGTCCTCCTATGCTTGCCTGTACCTCTGAGAAGTATATACTGGACAGAAGGGGTCCCAGGACTGAGCCCTGGGGGATGCCACTTGTAACTGGTTTAGAGTCGGACCTAGAGCCTGCAACTCTCACCAAGTGGGTTCTATCCGTGAGCCAATTGGAAACCCATCTCGTGATGCAGAGGTTTATGTTCAGGCTGGTGAGCTTTTCTATAATACCAAAATGGGGAATAGTGTTGAATGCCTTTGCTAGGTCTAGGTAGGCTGTGTGGACCTATTTTCCCTTGTCTAAAGCTTTGGTAACTGTCTCAAAGAAGTCCACCAGGTTTAGGAGGCATTATCTTCCCTTAACAAACCCAGACTGGGTAGGGTCCAATGTTTGGAGGTTCCCAATGTCTCTGTTAATGAGTTCCATGATGATGCACTCCATAACCTTGCAAATCAGGCTAGTCAGGCTTATAGGGCGATAGTTCTTGGGGTACATTGTGGCTCCACCTTTGTGGAGCGGGATATCTGTTACTCATCAGATTAACTTCCAGTCTGCCTTGTGTGCCAGTGAAAGTGTTCCCTCATCTCTCTCCTTACTACTGTCATCTGAACAGCATTTTTCCAGTAAATCATTTTACAAAACTGCTTTTAGCAATTCATAATATAAAGGTGAATAAGTATTCCACTAAACATGCCTGTAACATACACAGATTACAATTCACCTTGGCCACTGACACAATTGGTTCTGTCCGCAAATTAATACTTAGTCAAAGAGTAGTCATATTTGCATTACAGAGAATTGCAGTCTCCTGCCTTGTTATCCCTTATGCCACTAATGTCTCCTTATATTTGTGGGTACTACTGCTTTTGCCTGCACATACTCACTGGTGGTATGCCTTTTAATATATGCTTTCCTTCATGTTATGCACATCCTACTCTCACTGTCCTGAACAGTGTACATACTGTTCGTGCTCACTCTCAATACTGTTGCCCATTGCAGGCTGCCATAACAAGCTTCTCTACTCACTGATCTCCAAGCGTTCACATATTTCCTCAGGAAGCTATATAAATCAGACTACCTCCAACAGTATGCTCTATATTACACTAATTTGTTATGTAACTGTGATTGTTGCTTTTCTATTGCCATAATAATATACTTCTTACAGCAGGGATCAAGCTTGAAAGGCCATTTTGCCCAGGAACATCCACAAAGAAAATGTGATTACAACACTTAACAGAATTATGCAGAAACATCAACTTGTATGTATCATAGGGGTAGGCTATGGCTTCATAAAAAAAGAGCAAATATCAAACTTTGCTTTTTTTTAAATACCTGAGCTGTAACATCAAAATACAGGCACTCTACCTAATGTACAAACTTCCCAGGAGTCAACTGCATAAAGACAAAGGGTAGCATTGTCGCCTCACAGTAAGACGTCCTGTTCGATTCTCAGCTAAAGCGTCTTCTGTGTGGAGACATGCGTGAATGGGCATACCTTCGCTGAAGGTTGTGCGTCAGAGCTGGCAACTCGGTACGTAAAAATCTACTGCCAATCATTAGCCAACCGGAGTTCTGCTGTGTCGACCCCTAACCGGGAAAAGCCAAAAGATACAACAACTCTAAGGTTAGAAGCCAGATTAGTCATGCAGATAAGATACATTTCAGTTGTCTTAGCATCTACAAGTGCATAACTTGTGAAGGCTGATGAATAACAATGCCTCTGTCTTTTAGTACAGGAAGGGGCCAGATGAGCTAACAGGTATCATGCTGAGGAGATGAATTCATTATGCAGACATCAAGACTCCTCAGTGAAACTTCAATTGACTGTTCAGCAACAGAAGATGAAAAAGAAGGTGTGATGCATATGCATGGGAGCCTTAAGTCCCAGACAATGGCTTAGCATTTGCACAGGAATCCTAAAAATAGCATCAGATGAGGTATGAGCAGAATAACAGAGGAAACCAGTTTTTAAACAGAAAATACTCATTAATATTAACTGGTGCTTGTCACAAAACAGTTACATCTAAGCATGGACTGGACACCAGAAAGTAGCTCAAAACAAATTTACATCCATATTTGTGGAATCAGCGGTGGTGCAGCGGTAGCGTTGTTGCCTCACAGCAAGAGGTTCTCCTGTTCGATTCTTGGCTGGAGTGCCTTCTGTGTGGAGTCTGCATGTCCTCCCCATGGCTGAGTGGCGTTCAAAAGACATGTGTAGAATGGGCATGCCTTTGCTGAAGGTTGGGCATTGAGCTGGCACCTGTAAAAAAAAAAAAATCTACTGCCAATCATTAGTGGACTGGAGTTCTGCTGTGGCAACCCCTAACCGGGAAAAGCTGAAAGAAGAAGAACATTTGTAGAATATCAACTCCACTGTAGCATCTGACTATCAATTACTCGTTTCTTTACATGTGTACCATGCGGACTGCTTATGCAAGTGACAGCACAAAAGGCACGCCACCAAAAGCAAGCATAATGGGTGACACTGACTTAACACCAAATTGTGGCATTTATATACAACTGTGAAATATACCAAAGAACAGTCAATGAAATGGTCTGCTCCCTGCATCAAACCACATTTTATTTTATTATTTATTTATTTATTTTATTTTATTTTACATTTGTTTACCGGGAAAGTCCGACTGGAACAAGGTCTATTTACAGCTGAGGCCTGGGGAGAAAAGCTCCATAATATAACAGTACAAATACAACAAATGACAAACAAATTTCTGTACACAGGCATATATACAATCAGAGCTCCATGTCCCTAGCAGTGGTGTGGGAGAACAGACTTTTCCCTGCAGTGTTATTGGCTTTGGTTATGCAGAACAGGGTTTTGTTGGATGAGCATAGAGGGTGATTTGCAGAATATTGGTTTAGAAGTTGGTTTAGGGCTGGGGTTTTCTGAGAGTTCCTTATTATTTTGAAGGTGACAACTAATTGGTGATAGCTAATTAGCTGAGGGAGTTCTAACCACTGTAGTTGCATCATGGCAAAACAGTGATGACTTCTAAAAGTGGAGTTGTTAGCGAATTTTGAAGTTCATAGCAGTATCATTCTCGATTCCAGGTACAGTTTTCACCACTATGTAATCCACCAGGTATGCACACTTGCTGAGAAATTCATCTTGCAAAAGTTGAATGCACAGACAGGCATATTTGCCTTTTCCGGCACAAGTTAGAAACAGTGAAGCCACTGCTGTGTATTCGGTCATTCTAATCAACTGTAATGCATAACTGGTAATGTTTAAAGAGCCACTGGAATCCCCTTTCTTCTACAATACCACTGTTGGACCACTATTTTCAGTATAACAACCTTGCAGAAGGATCTCTAATCACTGCTGACAATTTGCCGAGTACTGTTAGGGGTAAATGACATCACGCGTCTAGCATTCGCTTCCCATTTTCTACATCTTCTCTGCTCGGTATATATTTTCAAGAAATTGTCTCCTTTTATATTAGCATGCTTAATTTATTTATTTGTTTTTTTGGTGAGAACAAAGATAAAGTGTTAAATATGAATTCTACTGCTTACTCATTTCTTTTCAGCCACTAGCAAAAATATAGATTATGGTAAGGTTTGAAGGCACTACACAAAGCCTTTATGTGACCCCTATTGGTTGTGTGCCTGCCATAAAGTTCAGCAGCCATGGGTCAAATAGTTAATGGCCGTCCGGTGTGCAGTTATCCAGCATTGGTTATCTTGGATAGCTCTGTTGAGCAAAAGCTGGACATAAACCAGTAAAACTGCTGAACATGAACTGAGAATTGCTACACAATGTATGTTTACGGACAGGATGCAGCAAGGAAGTGGATGATATGATGGTAAGAAGGAGGCTGGACCATCCTACATATCCAGGAGACAAACTTGCAAAACAGGAAACACTGCCACAAGACCTTGCTCCAGCAACAAAAATCTCTCCGTACACAAGAATAAAGCTGAACGCAAATTTTATTAGTGAGCGTTTTCGCCTTGCTCAAAAAGCTTGGCTTCTTCAGAGATCAAGTAACAAAGTGTAAATGCAAACAAGGAAGCTTAAGTACTCTAAAAGGAAATGATGTCACTTAACTTTTTAAAGCAAAACATATTTTAAAACTTTTTGTGTATAAAAAATATATATATGAAAGTAAATATCCACAATGTTGTAGTAAAAATAAATACCAGAAAAACTGATCACCTTACCTACCTAACATCCACTAATAATAATATTAAAAAAGATGAAAAAATCTTTATATATACATAAAAATGTATGTATTATATACTTAATGTTTACGCAACTCTAAAAACTCTTCCATAAAACCAACTATATATACATAACAATTCATGATGTCAAGAGTCACGACTGGTAACTCCTTAATTTTAAAACAGGTGTGATATTACAATTGTCATTTAACCCAGGGGTGTGGAAGGCATCCGTTCTAAACTGCCATTCCAATTCCTTCAATTCTAATAATAATGGAAAAGGGCCCCCTCTAATAGATGGAACAATTTGGTAATTTGGTTGCGTAAACATTAAGTTTATACACAAAAAGTTTTAAAATATGTTTTGCTTTAAAAAGTTAAGTGACATCATTTCCTTTTAGAGTACTTAAGCTTCCTTGTTTGCATTTACACTTTGTTACTTGATCTCTGAAGAAGCCAAGCTTTTTGAGCAAGGCGAAAACGCTCACTAATAAAATTTGCGTTCAGCTTTATTCTTGTGTACGGAGAGATTTTTGTTGCTGGAGCAAGGTCTTGTGGCAGTGTTTCCTGTTTTGCAAGTATATCCAGGAGACAAGATGGAAGGGCAGTGCAGCCAAGCCACTTTGCTTGGGATACAGACTCTACAATTCAGGAAGAGGACAAGCTAGAAATGGTGTTGGAATGTTGATGAGAGAAAGGCATCAGAAGGCAGTGAGGGATTTCATCAGAATTAGCCAGAAACTCATGGCAATCAACTCCTGGCTAATGAAAGGGCACTATTCATAATCTCAGCCTATGCCTCACAGCAGGGTTATGATACTGATGAAAAGACTGCATTCAGACAGCACTTGTAGGACCAACTAGAGAAATCAAGACACCATGAATTTGTGTTGATAATGGGAGACTTGAATACACGTATCGGGACAGACAGAACAGGAGATGAGGACTGCTTGGTTCCACATGGGTGGGCCAACAGCAGCAATGCAGACACCATTCGATATTTCTGTCTGGCAAATGACTTGACAGTAGCCAACACATGTTTTGTAAAGACAGTCACAAGTTCACATCAAAGAGTGGCTAATAGACAATTGACATAGACTTCTCCTAGTAAGGAAAGGGTACAAGGGTATAATCAATGATTGCAAAGTCATCCCCAGCCAAGCAGTTGGCCCACAGCGTAAACCACTGCTTGCCACACTCAGCTGCAAGCAGTGTTGAGAGTGGACTCTAAGGTCAACCGAGAACACACTGAAGACTCGGTAGTTGACTGTATAGAAGTTACAGCAGTTAAAGGAATTACTCAGGGCTACAGCACACCAAGGAAATAGGTGTGGTTGAAGAAGAATGGCATCTTCTCAAAACAGTATGTGTGAGGACTACAAAGCTAATATATGGCAGGACCAGGTTCATAGTTTAGTACTAAGATAACTGCTCTTGAGAGCCATTTTAAGCCTAGCCAATTATCCCTTGTGAGACTCAAACCCTGCACCTTGTGTTTGTAAGGCAAACTCCTTAACCATTAAGCCACCCTCCCAACCCTATGTATGTTAATAAGGTAAATAAGGAGAGTGGGTGGTGGAATGCAGCCGTCCAGGAAATCCTCAAAAGAAAGGAGGGGGAAAGGAAAAAGATGGAGATTGAAAATACCAACCAGCCTAGGAAGGATTACTAGGTGCCTGACAAAGAAGCTAAGAAAGGAGGGTTGGTAGTATCTGAGTAGTACAGAATAGCTGACGTAAGCAGTGAGGAGATTATCTTGTATTTGTACTTGTACTTTTATTTTTATTGGCTTGCTATCTTTACTGTAATCTGTTTCAAGGAGTTTTCTCCCCGGGCCTCCACTAAAAACGGGCTCTCAGGGCCCAGTGGACTTCCCCGTTAATCAAACTGGAAATAAATAATAATAAATAAATCTTAGTTCTCTGTAATTATTTTTACCATGACATTTGTTGTCTTTTTTTTTTTTACTACTGAGCTTTTCTCCTCAGGCCTCAGCTGAAAAGGGGCTTTTGCCCAGTCGATTAACAAATGTCACACAAATAAATAAACATAAATAAATAAATAAATAAATAAAATAATGCATATGTTGTTGAGACACAAGATCTCAGTCTGCATCCTACATGAACTCAGGCAGGAACTTGTAGCACCATTAAGCGCCCTATTCAACCAAAGCCTGAGTACCAGTTTTGTCTCAGATGAGTGGAGGACAGCCACTTTACACAAAGGTGGAGCATCCACTGATCCATGAAATTATAGGCCCATCAGCCTAACTAGCCTGATCTGCAAGGCCATGGAACGGATTATCATGAACCTCATTAACAAAGACATTGGCAACCTCCAAACACTCAGTCCCACACAGTTTGGCTTCATCAAGGGGAGGTCATGCCTGTTAAATTTGGTCGATGTTTTTGAGAAAGTCACCAAAGCCATGGATGAGGGGAAGACAGTGCAGACCACCTACCTTGACCTGACTAAAGCCTTTGACACTATTCCTCACTCTGGCATAATAGATAAACTCTCTCAACTAGGCATCAATCCGTATGTTACCAGATGGGTATCCAACTGGTTCACTGATAGAACCCACCTAGTCAAAATAAGGGAAGCCACCTCACGCAGTAGACCTGTATCGAGTGGCATACCCCAGGGTTCAGTCTTGGGGCCTCTGTTATTTGGAATATATATTTCTGAGGTACTGGCCAAAACCAGTGGGCTATGGCTGACCAAGTTTGCAGATGACTGCAAGTTGAGAACTGTCATCAATTCCCCTAGTGATGTGGACATCCTCCAAGATGGTCTCACCCAAACAAATGACTGGTGCCAGAAACATGGCCTCAAGCTGAATACAAAAAAATGCATCATCATCATCCCATTTAGGGAGAGAGATGTCCCAACAAATTATCACATTAATAACAATGTTCTAAGCATGCAGTCAGTCGTAAGGGATATGGGCACCCAGATTGATAGCAGCCTGACTTTTGACCATCATGTTGCTTCCATTGTACAGAAAGCTTTCTACATGGCACACCTCATAAGTAAAGGTATCTCATCAAGGAACAAGGTGGTCATAACATCCCTGTATTCTTCCCTTATAAGGCCCATTATTGAGTACAACGCCCCATTTGGCATGTACCTCGCGAAGCACATGCAGCAGCTGGAGAGAGGTTCCTCACCAGGAGAATCCAGGGCCTCAAAAATCCATCATACACAGATAGGCTAAAAGCCCTATCCCTCTACTCTGTTTCATACAGACTTCTCAGAGATGACCTCTCTCTGGCACACAAGATTATTTCGGACCCAGCCTTGATGGGACTGCTACATATCCACAAGTCAAACTCCACTCGAGTAACCCACACACACAGCCTCAACCTCTGTGACATCGATAGGACTTGCTGGCAGGACAGATTTGAGTCCCAGAGACTCCCCCATCTATGGAATAGACTCCCTGTCCATGTCAAGCAGAGTACCTCTTTACTCCTTTTTAAGCACAATCTGGATAACTGGATGGGAAATAGAAAATACATACCTGGGATTCCACCCGTGTCCCTGTTGGACAGGGACATCAGGTGCTGATTTGTCTATGCATGGGATAAACTCTTGGCTAGGCTTATAAGGGCCTCAAGACCAATAGCCTAGTAACTTCCTATGATCCTATGATCTTGTGGATATGTAATTGCATCAACCCCCCCCAGACTATCATGTAACCTCTAATCAATCTATTCAACCATATTAATGGTGAAATAACAGCTCTATTACTGGAAAGATACTAACTCTGAAAGAACAACAAATACTTATATTACTATTGTAAATAATTAAGATCTGCAATTACTACTTTATATACAACTGTGAACTGTTCACACCTACATTTGTAAATATTTTTTTATTTATTGTTGACTGCTCATTGATTTTTTTTTTTTTATATTCTGTGTGGAATTTACCATGGTAACCTTTACTGACTAATTTGTCTTCAGTAGAATGGAATATGTATCGTTTAGATTATAAACTGTAAATCTTAAATATAATTATTTATGCCATAGAGCTTTTCTCCCTGGGACTCCACTGAAAATGGGCTCTCCTAGGCCCAGTGGACTTTCCTGGTAAACAGAAAAAGCAAATAAATAATTCATTATGCAGACATCATGACTCCTCAGTCTAATGTCCACTGACCGTTCAGCAACAGAAGATGAAGAATAAGGTGTGATGCATATGCACTGAAACCCTAAGTCTCATCAATGGCTTAGCATTTTCACTAGGCTTGCCACCCCTCCGTTTTTTTTCCGGACTATCAGGAAATCAAACTGATTCTCCGGTAGTCCGGAAAACACTGTACAAACTCCGGTATTCTGTTTTAAAAAGGAAACAGACTATCGGAGTTTGTAAATCGGCTGATTTACTATGCTTTTTTTACAGGAAAAGCATAGCAAATCAGCCAAAAGGAGGTGGCGGGAACGAAAAAAGAGGGCGTTCCCATTGAGTGATGCTGTCATGACATCACAAAATAGGCGGTATGTTGGCGGGAGAGGGGGTGGGGCGGCGGGGTTACTGGTGACACGAGGGGTGTGGCGTGGCTCCGGTTTTAGCCGTGAACGAAGGTGGCAACCCTAATTTTCACAGGAATCCTAAAAGTAGCATCAGATGAGGTATGAGCAGAGGAAACCATTTTTTAAACTGAAAATACTCATTAATATTCACTGGTGCTTGTGTCACAAAACCAGAAAGTAGCTCAAAACAAATTTGCATCCATATTTGTGCAGTCTCCTTTCCACTGGTCAAGATAACTTAGCCACATTCTGTACTGGGAGATGTCAGGCCATTAGATGCAGAACTCTTGCATTTTAACATAATGGAATTAACAAACATCACAGTTGATATCAGTGCCATCTTGTACCATCTGACTATCAATTACTGTTTTCCTTCCATGTGTACCATGCAGACAGTCTCAAATGGGCAAGAAGTGGTAAGAGATTGTGTTGTGAAAGGATCCTGACCTGGCCACTATCACAAAGTGGTTTAAGACAAAGGTCCATAACTGACCTCCAGCCCTTTTTTTTTGGGCATCATAAACATTCCTGAATGAAAACCTCTTCCTCACTGGGTGAAAGGAACTATTCATATTACCCCTCACCCCAATGAAGCATGTGCTGTAGGACAAGAAGGAACAGAGTTGTTTGGTCTGGGGATGAGGAATAAGGCCCTGTAAAGGGGGATCTCTTCCCACTGAGTCAGTTTGAGAACCCATTTTCTGAAACAAACTGTTCCCATGAGACAGAAATGGAGAATCGGACTTTATGGAAGTGATAAGAGAATGCCAGGCAGGGAAGTGGCACAATGTCCTTTACACATACATTCTGATGTAGTTGATTGTCCTTTGTTCTGCGTGAGTTCCTGCTTTCCTTTCTGGAACCTCCCCACCATTGTAATTAGATAGCCTACTAATTCTCCAGCTAGTAACTACTGGGTGACTCAAACTGTCTCTTACTTTCCGGAGTAAATCATTAAAACCTTGTTTTCTCCTACTCATTAAGTACATAATTAATGTCTCCCATACCAAATTGTTCAACCAAAAGGTGCCTCAACAAAGTATTTGTTTAAGGGTGCGCACACTTATGCAACCAGCTTATAGTATGTTTTTTATTTTTTATGTTTATTCCCCTAACAGATTTGTTTGTTTTTCAACTGAATTGTACAAGTTATAGGTCACATTAAAGGTGGGAAAAGTTTTGAAATGATTTATTATGGTCTCAGTTTTTTTATAACACAAAAACCTGGCATTTAACAGCAGTGTGTAAACTTTTTATATCCACTGTATGTATATATGTATATATATATATATATATATATATATATATATATATATATACATATATATATATATATATAGATATATATATATATGTATATGTACACACACACACACACACACACACACACACACACACACACACACACACACACACACACATATGTATACATATATATCAAAACTAAACTCAAAATCATGTGCTGCAGGAGTTTGCTACCAGTGATAGCAAGTTTCAAAATCCAGATTTTCTGAGTGGAAAAAAGAAATGGGGTCAACTGAATTCATCCTCGAGTCTTGGCAAGTACCTTCATGAGCTGGACCCTATTTGTTTCCCAAAATCTCACCAAGACAACACGGATAGATAGGCTATATTTTATATAGCATATGTCAAGAAGTAGTTCAAAAATTAAAAAAGATAGCTGAGTGCACAAGACCCAAGATAAAAAAAAGTGCCCAGTCCTGGTAGGCGCACTGGTGGTAGGACTGGAAAAAATGACTGTAGAATCCTAAAAATAAGGAAACATTTCTACAATGGGGCTAGGCTAGGCCCAGGATGGGGGATGCCCCCCTGTTGTAGAAGGAGTAGCAGTCATCAAAAATTACTAAAACCGATAGGCCAAAAGACAGCCATAAAGATGATAGGGTGGCCTATTGAGGATAAGAAAGAAATTATGTATTGTTACTGTTATCCAAAAAGCCCAGAATTTCCAGACAAAAGAGATACAAAAAGATTGAGAAAGAAATTAGAGGTAAGAAAAACTGTCATAAGCTTAAAATAAAAGTTTGTGTTCATTAATCCAACCGTTTTGTGTAATACTTTATATAGACCAACAACCTTTGATCCATTTGGAAAAATAAGCATCTGAGGAAGTGCAAAAATATAAACAAAACCAGGAGATTTTTGAAAACTCTTAAAAAGAAATATGGACATGGGAAAGAAAGATAGTCGATATAGTGCAATATTTATCCAAAGACGAAAGCCAAATTAATCAATAGAAAAAAAAACAGCCCCAAAGATATTTGAAGAGAAATACAGGCAAAGGCATCCAGATATGGAAAATTTCACAATAAAAAAAAAATAATATCAGTAAGACGGAATGTAGAAAAGAAGATCAGTAAAGTAGAAGTTAAAAGCATAGAAGTAGTTGAAGTTATGGAGGGCCTGCGAAGTGAAGGCTTTGGTGTAGAAGGTGTAACACAGGTTGCATCACAGCATGATGGAGCGAGTCCCCAAAATAAGGAGAAACAGGAAGCTCAGGAGACATCTGAAGAAATATGGACATGGGAAAGAAAATATTTAATATGGTATTATATTTATGCAAAGGTGAAAGCAAAACTAATCAATACAAAAAGGGAGGCAGCAAAAATATTTGAGGAGAAATTCAGGCAAAGGAATCCGGACATGGAAAGCTTTACAATACAAAAAATAAGAAGACAAACAGGAAAAGTAGCAAAGAAGATCGGTAATGGAGAAATTAAAGAAATAGAAACTGAGGTTATGGAGTACCTGAGAAGTGAAGGATTAAGTGTAGAATATCTAACTCAGAAAGCACCACAGCAGGATAGAGCAATAGACATCCAAATTAAGGAGAAACCAGTGGAACGGGAAGCAATTGGTCATTTGCCATCAGAAGATATTTTGGAGCCTTAAACAGGAATCCAGTATAAATGTTCACTTGAAGCTGGACATCAAGGGAAGGAACAGGAAACTGTGGCAACTGTGATGCAGTCAGTGTTGAGTAGTGATAGGCCAGTGAGTTCCCATATGACAGAGCAACGCATAGCACAGGATGAAATTGAAGAGAATGTACCACAGGAAGATGCTATAGAACTTTCTATAGAATGCCCACAGAAAATGGAGAACAAAAAATGTGCCTTTAGTTTAGAAGAAAATGAGCTTAAGATTTGCTTGATTTAATAGAGCTAGATATACATATTGAGATCAATGAAAGAAAGACTGCAGAAGGTCAATAAAACCCCAAAAAAGTTAGAAGTTTGATAAAACAAATGAACACAGTACTTAGAACTGTCCATAGAGATCCATGCGATATTACATAAGTGAACAGGATATGTTACTGTGCAGCTAAATTAATAACAGATAAAATTCTACCACAAGAACATACGGTACTAAGGGAAAGGAAGGACGGAAATTGAATACCATGATGGAAGTATCGAATAGAGAAAACTGTAAAGCAATTAAGACAAGAAGTGTCATGGTTAAAAGAGTACAGAAGAGGCAATAGAGCAACAAAAATAAAGATAGATGCAATAAAAGCAATGCGCAGCATTACAACGGATCAGGATTTATCATGCACCATCGCAAATAATAAACTAAAAATAGCACAGGCAGAAAAACTTAGAAGCTACACGGATAAATGTAAAGGAAAAGTACAAAATAATCATTTTATTGATGACCCAAAAATTATTATAGAGAATTGAGAAAAGTCCAGATGACAACAAAACTAATAAAAACAAAAAAAGGAGATGAGAACTGGAAGCAGAAGAGCCATTTATTGAAAAGGTTGAGCAGCTCTTCTGTTTCCAGTTCTCATCTCCTTTTTTGTTTATATAGAAAATTAGGTAACAAGGTAAAAGGAATTGAAAGACCACAAAAAAAAGAAGAAATAGATACATTTTGGAGAAGTACTTATGAAGATCCTATGAAACATAACAAAGATACTAAATGGATAGAAGAAATAAGAGAACAAATAAGAAGTTCAAATGTACAGGATATGAAATCAGATGAAGTAACCACCAGAGAGATTGAAACAAAGTTAAGAAAAGCCTCTGATTGGAAAACCCCAGGCCCAGATGCAGTACCTAACTTCTGGTTAAAAGTATTAACATCTCTGCATGAAGATTTAGCCAAATATAATATATACTTATTTATATGCATGATAGTTTAATGTACTAGATCTAATATTTTTAATGAAAGAATTTTTTAATGACAAGTGTTGTATATATATTTACACATGTCGATGTCCACACAAGCCACAGATCGGCTATCACTTGTTTTTGTTTTGTTTTGATCAAAGTGTTGATGAATTTTAAGCAAAAGGTTAAGGCTAAACTTATGTTTTTAATTGCAATTCAGTAGCAGTTTTTATATGTGATAGAATAGTATAATATTATAGAAATCGGTGAAGGTTTTATATAATATAAATTTTTTATCTGTTAGCAGCCTGTGAATAAATGCTGACTGCTTTACATACTTTTATAAAATCTAACATCTCTCATATATTCATGAATGAAGAGCAGCCATGCCGGTGGAACTTGATACAATTATTTTAAAAGGGAATGGTTTCACGCTTTCTTAATAATATAAACAGATGACCGGAGATGAATGCCTTCTAAGATACTAAAAATGACTGTATATTAAGATCGAACAAAGGCATTTGCCATATGTAATTTAATATAAATACTCTCCAGGTTAACTTGAATTTAAGTTAGTGAAAAGATGAATTATTCTACAAGATGCTGCAATGCTACGAATGAAGTATCATGTTTCTTTTATTTTATGTTGGTAATTATATCTTTGATTGAGAAAGCTTTTTTATAGGCTGATGATTATTTTAAAAGGACTAACACTTTGTGAGTTAATTGAGATCTGAAGAAGCGTGCGCATTCAGCACGTGAAAGCGCTTATCTTATATATCATTTTATTTAATAAAAGTGTTTGAACTTCTCGTGGTGTGTCCAGAGGTTTATATTCTACATTTACTGGTTTACGTTTTGCCGAAGGACACTTTAGAGATCGGAAACATTGTTTCTTTCTATTTGTGACTTTTTTGCTGTTGTGTTTCCGACCTCACATTATGGAGAAGGATGACATCGAACTTGGATATAATCCTATAAAGAGCACAGAACCACCGAGACTGGAAGCTCTTTTACCAACAAACAACAATCCACTACTGACTATGGAGTTCCAGGATATGGTGAGCATACAATCTGGCAGCAATACGAACAATGTAAATATAACTGAGTTTCAAGAAGCAGCGAAGGAGCTGGAGAATAATTTGTATAGGTTACAGAGACTGTCATGGCAGAAAAAGCACTTGCAGGCATGCACACACTTTAAGGTAATCCCGAGGGGAATGCGAGTGTTGTGCATGCCGACATATGGCCAAACCCACCCTGAACTACTGAAAAAATGGCAAGACCTAAACCTCGAAGTAAGTTTTAAGTATATTAACTTACTTATAGACTATTTTGATCCTATAATATCAGAATTAGAGAAAAGAACTGACGAACTTTATATTAACATCATTGAGCATTTTAAGTCTGATTTTTGTACCAATAAATTAAATCAAGTTTTGTCACAGATTAACATCTACAGTGACAAACTGAAAGCCATTAAACAACGTAAATTGAATCGAGATGTGGAAGATTTCCGAAAGGGGAATATATTTGTTTGGCCTCGCATACGAGACACCAATAATGCTAGACCACAACCAGATAATAGAAGATGGCCAAACAGGGAGCCGCTGATACAGACTGTGAGTGGAAATGCTAATTTGAACTTGGCGCCATCTTATTCAAATATGCCCAATTCAACTCAGGGCAACGCAGCTAATACATTGGTATCATCGGAGGGCCAGGAATTTGATACACCTCCTCCGAATCAACAAGCGTATGCACAAAAAGAAGATTCAAATAGAACCGGAACTGTGCGACGGACTAACGTTGTTTTTAACAAGATTCCAGAAGGTCCTTTTCCAATCAGGATGGAACAGTATACAAGAGGAAGGTCTACAAGCAGAGGGCCAAGAAAACGGAAAAATTCAACGGACAGGTATGGGCAGCAGAAGAGGCACATGTATTGACTGACTTGGTTTTTAATTGTTCTAGTGCCACTCTTTCTACATCAGACTTATCTTTACTGAACAGGGGTTTGAGCTACATACCATCGCAACCCAGCTCATTAACTGACACTTTATTTGATTTAAGATTATTTGCTAGGAAGATAGCATTGAAATTGTTTTTTGGCAATTTGGAGCACGAGGATACAGAAATTAAGAAGGAAATGACTTTTGCCTTTAAACGGAAAAGCACCTTCTGTCCTCCGCTTCCACACATGGTAGATTGTTATGTTAAATCATGTGAGGTTGACTTATATGCGTTTTATTGCTCCAAGCACGTAATTAATAAGTTTTGCAACTTGAATAAAGCTGAATTTCAGTCTTTGAACAGGTTAAGTAAAGATAATAGTATCATCATTACAGCAGCCGATAAAGGGGGGGGTGTAGTGGTACTGGACAGGAATGACTATATTAATAACATAGAACAGTCACTGTCTAGTGATAATTATAGAGAGCTCATGTCAGAACAAGTATTATCTATAATAGCTGACATTCACTCAGATGTTTATGACATATTGATGTGTCGGCAAGTAAGTCAGGAAACATTTGAATTTCTTAATGTTGAGAACCCCCTTATACCCTCGTTTAGAGGCTTACCAAAGATTCATAAAGGGGTCAGACCTATTCCCATGCGCCCAATTGTGGCAGGTAGACAATGGGCCACATATAATATTTCGATCTTTATTGAGAAGATGCTCAGACCCATGGTAGACCAAATAGATACAATCCTGAAAGATACACAACACTTATTAAAAGATATTCAACAATTTAATAAACAGAGGTTAGTTAAGAACACTATTTACCTAGTCACTCTAGATGTTTGCAACCTGTTTACGTGCATTCCTAACGATTTCGGAGTCCAAGCAATCAGAGAAATCATGGTGGCACTAAGTGGTTTCACCAATGATAGACAAATTTTGATTGGACAACTTTTGGATATTGTGTTAAATAACAACGTGTTTATTTTCAACCAGAAGTACTACCTACAGACATGGGGTGTGGCGATGGGCACCCCATGTGCTAATTCTTATGCCAACTTGGTAATGCACTTCTGGGAAACACATCACTTATTCAATAGCAAATGGATGGATAAAATTTGTCTATATAGGAGGTTTGTAGATGACATTCTATTGTTTTGGCAGGGGTCGATAGAAGAGTTAAACAGCTTTGTAAATTATTTACAGTCCACCACTGACTTCCTTAAGTTTACTTTAGAATGCTCTAATATACACATTAATTTTCTTGACGTGAATCTCTATTTTGATACAACAGGGACCATTAATTCTAAACTTCATAGGAAAGAATGCTGGAGGAATAGTATCCTAGAGTTTAGTAGCATGCATCCTAGGCATGTATATCCTGGCATAGTGAAAGCACAATTTACCAGACTGGCCAGGATTGTTCAGGATCCAGCATTCCTTAAAGAAGAAATTGAGAACATGGCCAACATCTTCCTTGATAGGGGCTATGACAAAACAATGATAGAAAAAGCCAAGCAAACAAGCTTATCTAAATATACAGTGCCTCGTTCTCAAGTTGAATTATGGATGCCAGAATCAAATATAGAAAGCATGGAGAATAATACTCCTGCATGTAGGTATACAGATGAGATGACAGAATTTAAATTTAAGCATAAAAGATTTAATAGTGATAACATCACTTATATTATGAAATACACTAATGATAATGAACACATCAGGAAGATATTATCCAAACACTGGAACATTCTTACGGCGACTGAAGAAATAAGAAGTTTAGTAGGAGAGAGACCTTCTTTTGTTTATCGCACTTGTGACAATCTGAAAGAAATATTTCATAGGAATCATAATAGAGAGAATATATCTATACAACATAAAGCATCTGGCACTTTTCCCTGTACGAAGTGCAATATGTGCAAGTATATTACAACCACTCAGCACTATGCACATGTTAATGGTGTATTCACTTTTGCACCCAAGAAATTTTATGATTGTAACAGCACTAACCTGGTTTATATGGCCAATTGTTTGGAATGTTCAGCATTCTACATTGGCCTAACTAGTAGAAAGTTGAAAGAACGTATCTATAATCATAGTTACGATATACGTAAGAATAAGGAATCTAATGCATTAGCCAGACACATAAGTGAACATCCAACACACGAGTTTAGGTTTAGAGTGCTAGAAACTTTAATGAGAAGTAAGAGGATGGGAGACAACAATAATCAATTGGCCAAATTGGAATTGAAATGGATTTTTAAGACAGGGGCTCATATGGAACCAGGTATTAACAGTTTTCTCTCACTGAAACCTATCCTGGTAGATAGATAACTCCGTAATTATCTATAGGAGTATATCTATAGCTATTATAAACTAAGGTAGTTTTGTTTACACCTTATATATAAAGAATATTTCTATGGACAGGTTAAGAATGCAACTGAGCCTTGTCCAGATTTCTGGTGATAAGATAATGTTATTGTAGATATGATCTGATTAGGAGAATACTTCCCTTGTATTTCTATAGTTTCTCTAATAGTGTTTGATGGCTTTGATTTATAACCATCCAATCAAGCCTGGAAAATATTTGTGTTGGCTCTATCGATAGTTCTAGATTACACTATATTTTATCTTACTTGTGTAACTTGGGCTAACTATCTATTGGTGGTAAGAACTACAGGGAAACTGTGTTCTGAAATGTTACGCCCTAAATAAGTTGATTTGAATATTGTAGTTTACCATAGTCAGTATGTGCCAATTTTATAACTTTCTGACATGAATTGAATGAGTCTATCAAATTATTAGCTATAAACTTCGAGCTGCTGCTATTGAGTATGAAGGGAGTTAATAGATATGGTTAGCCTTCTTATACAGGTGATATATTTAAGTTCATGTATTTCACCGTAATGATTAAATATATGCTAGTCAGTTATATTAACTGAAACAGTTTCAATGGATATTACACATAGTTTGAGAAGAGCTATACCAGACACGGTTCTAAAGTCACAATAATACAGAACTTGCTTAGTGACTTTAGCTTCATTTAACATGAATTTTTGCTTCTCTTAAAAAGTTTGAGAAGTCAGTTTTACTGTCATGAATATAAGGTTTCAGACTTCACATGTTCATAGAGCATAATGATAAGAATGAAATGTATCTTATGAGTAATATCTATTTACTCATCTATTTTTATTTATTTTTATTTTTATTCTCTTTAATGTTGATTATTATTATTACATAAATATAATATATACTTATACATATGCATGATAGTTCAATGTATTAGATTTAATATTTTTAATGAAAGAATTTTTCAACGATAAGCGTTGTATGTATATCTATACATGTCGATGTCCACACAAGCCACAGATCGGCTATTACTTGTTTTTGTTTTGTTTTGAACAAAGTGTTTGATGAGTTTTAAGACAAAAGGTCAAGGCTAAACCCATGTTTTTAATTGTGATTCACTAGCAGTTTTAATATATGATACAGTAATATAATATTATAGAAATTGATGAAGGTTTCATATAACATAAATTATTTTTTATCTGTTAGCAGCCTGTGAATAAGCGCTGACTGCTTTATATACTTTTACAAAATGTAACATTTCTTATCTATTCATGAAAGAAGAGCAGCCATGCTGGTGGAACTAGATACAATTATTTTAACAAAGGGAATGGTTTCATGCTTTCTTAATAATATAAACAGATGACCGGAGATGAATGCCTTCTAAGATACTAAAAATGACTGTATATTAAGATCGAACAAAGGCATTTGCCATATGTAATTTAATATAAATACTCTCCAGGTTAACTTGAATTTAAGTTAGTGAAAAGATGAATTATTCTACAAGATGCTGCAATGCTACGAATGAAGTATCATGTTTCTTTTATTTTATGTTGGTAATTATATCTTTGATTGAGAAAGCTTTTTTATAGGCCGATGATTATTTTAAAAGGACTAACACTTTGTGAGTTAATTGAGATCTGAAGAAGCGTGCGCATTCAGCACGTGAAAGCGCTTATCTTATATATCATTTTATTTAATAAAAGTGTTTGAACTTCTCGTGGTGTGTCCAGAGGTTTATATTCTACATTTAAAGATACTAAATGGATAGAAGAAATAAGAGAACAAATAAGAAGTTCAAATGTACAGGATATGAAATCAGATGAAGTAACCACCAGAGAGATTGAAACAAAGTTAAGAAAAGCCTCTGATTGGAAAACCCCAGGCCCAGATGCAGTACCTAACTTCTGGTTAAAAGTATTAACATCTCTGCATGAAGATTTAGCCATGAGTAAGAACTATTTATATGTGCACCCTTAAGTGACACCAACCTGGCTAACAACAAGGAAAAACAATGCTCCTATTTAATAGTGAACCTAAAAGCTACCCTAAAAATTATAGGTCAATAACTTGCCTTCCGATGATGTATAAACTATACACTGGAATTGATGCTGCCAGAGTTTGCAGTCAGTTAGAAGAAAACTGAATTATGGCAATAGAACAAAAGGGCAGTAAAAGAAAGTCATATGAAACACAGGATCATTTGTTGTTAAATACAGTCATAGAGGAAAAGTGTAAAAATAGGAAGAATCTACGTATGGCATGGATTGACTACAAAAAAACATTTGACAGTATCCCACATTATGGCTAAAAATGTGCTTAAAAATGTACAAGATACATCCGACACTGATAAACTACATCACAATGACCATGAAACAGTGGCAAATCACTTTGTAGTTAAGCCATGATAAAGGATAGATTATTATTCCAGGGATAAAAATCCAAAGGGGTATTCCAGGGTGACTGTCACTGTTGCTCTTTTGCCTTGTCCTTAACCCATTCAGCTGTCTACTTAACAATGTAGGTCTTGGCTATAATTTGGCTGCCAGAAAGCAACAAAGTGTAAAGACTTCTCATCTTCTCTTTGTCGATGATTTAAAACTGTATAGCTCATCAGATGTGGAACTGAAAGCGCAACTGCAAGTAATCAAAACTTCTTCAGATAATATATGAATGTCATTTGAAATTTGCAAAGGCAACCTTTGGAGCAGGAAAGCTACAGCACTAAGAAAGCATCACTTTGGGACAAGAATGTGATATAAAAGAACTAGAGCAAGAAGGAGTGTATATACTGTACAGAAGGACAAGGCTCTCTATTCGACCTTACAGCCATCCAGTAAAACAGTTCACTGTACCTATCCAGGCATGTCCAAAGGGCAGTTTCAGGTGTACTCTCCAGTCCAACTGGTGAATCTCGGCATTTTGAGGCAATGTGGCAACTGCCTCATGTACACAGACAATCCTCTCCTCCTACCACCAAACACTAATACATGCGAGAGATGCAATTATACAGCCAAACTGGAGGCTAAGCTCTCTCAACCCAGGACTGGATCAGACAGTAAAGAGGAGAAAGGAAATACTGGCATCACACCACCAGTCTCACATAGACCCATTAAACCAGCACCGGCAAAAAGCATACATAAATACACAAAAACATACTCGGAGGGTCTAAATAAAAATCTGCAAAAGCAACAGAGACCTACAAAGCATTCATCCAAGCAACCTCCACCCCCCCAACACAAACCATGAAACACATACTTCACAAAACCAGCGTGCCACACAATCACAGCCCTTAATGCAAAATAACATACCCAACATACTAGTAATAGGTCACTCTATAGTCAAGCACACTGACGTCCCACTCACTAGGCTGAATAAGAAGAAGGTTACTGTTAGCTGCCTGTCGGGTGCCAGGACCCGCCACATAACACAAGCACTGAGGTCACTCCAGAACAAGTACAAATACTACACTGTCATTGTCCATGTTGGTGTGAATGACCTGAGCTGTACCTCCCTGGACTACATGAAAAGAGACATAGAAGAGCTCTCTGATCACATAGCCCAAGCCGGTATGACCCTGACCCTGAGTAGCATCCTGCCTTCACCAAGAATGATACAATGGTATAAAGAAAAAATTAACAATTTAAATAATTGGCTAAGTTTCTGGTGTAATTCAAAGGGGATCCAGTGTCTGTCTGCCTGGGATGACATGCTCGACAAGCCACGCTGCTTTGCTAGAGACAACTTGCCCCTGTCACATTTAGGCTTTCGAATACTGGCCAAGGCTCTTGCCACCCCCATAGTGCCTTTTTTAGGCAAGGCTCAAAAGACAAACCCACTGCTGTAAATAACACAAGTAACAAAAATCTGAGGGTAATGCTACTCAATGCCAGAAGTCTAAACCTCAAAAAGCATGCACTTGAGGCACTCCTCAATATGGAGAAAAGTGATATATGTGCAGCAAAAGAAACCTGGTTTAAGGCTGCAGAGAGCACCCCAACACTACCAGGCTACAACTCATACTATACATTTCGGCCACACTGGACCGAAATACAAAAGGTGGGGGAGTATCCATATTCATCAAGGATACCCACACCTCCAGATTAGGAGCACAGCACAATGCTTCAGAGATCATCCACGTGCAACTAACAAAGGGCAAAACTGCAATTCAGATTGTAGCTTGCTACAGAATACCCACCATGTCCCAGGACCCCCATTCCGCTTTTCTCGAAATACTGGGAATCATAAAGGTCCTACCAAACACCCTAATATTGGGTGATTTCAGCTACTCAAACATTAACTGGGAGAACTACTCAAGTACTAATTCCCTTGCCCAACATTTCCTAGAATTTATAAACTCAAATGCCCTGGATCAACTGGTCAACACTCCCACCAGAGGTGACAACATATTGGACCTGGTCATCACTAACATGGTCTAGATCTGACCATAAACAAATCACTTTGGATATCCACATTCCGCCCCCACCCCCGGACAAGGAAACCACCATGAAAAACTTTTCAAAAGCAAACTTCACGTTACTTAAGACCAAGGTGGAAAGTTTCAAACCCCCCATGCTAAAGGATAGCGCTGTCCAAGCTGCAAAATCCTTTACTAATGCATTCTATGGGCACCTACAAGAATGCATGGATCGTGCTATCCCAAGCAAAACCAAGACTTACTCCTACAAGGAAAGGAAACCAGTCTGGTGGACGCTTGCCATAAACAAGCTATACAATAGAAGGAGGAAACTAGTACATAAAAGAGTAAAATCCCAAGAAGGGAAGACATCCCTGATCAGTATCAGCAAGAAACTACGATCCCTGATAAAATTGTCCAAGGTGAGCTTCGAAAGTAAAAGCCAAGGACTCCAAAGATAACCACAAGGCATTCTTTAGCTATGTCAAGAATCTAAGTGGCAATGCTCAGATCTGCTCAGAGTTAATGCAGAATGGCACAAAATACACTGAACCAACTGATATTGCTAACATCCTGGCAGACAGGTTCAATGCAAACCTCACCCCCTATCACCCCCAAAAGGGCCCATGACCATACCAGAAGAATGTAGAGCCCCTTAAATCACAGACACTCAGGTTAAAACAGCCCTCTCCAAAGCCAAAAACACAGCATCGATGGGACTGGATGGTGTCCCAAGCTGCATCCTACACGAGCTCAAAGACGGACTAACCCCTCACCTAAACACACTGTTCAATCTCAGCCTCTCCACAGGCTACATACCCATAGAGTGGTGCACAGCAATGGTTATTCTGCTCCACAAAGACGGAGCCACAATAGACCCCAGGAACTATCACCCTATAAGCCTGACTAGCTTGGTCTGCAAGGCTATGGAGTGCATCATCATGGAACTCATTAACAGAGACTTTGGGAATCTCCAAACACTGGACCCTACCCAGTTTGGCATTGTTAAGGGCAGATCATGCCTCCTAAACCTGGTGGACTTCTTTGAGACAGTTGCCAAGGCTATAGATGAAAGAAAGGTGGTACACACAGTATACCTAGACCTCGCAAAGGCCTTTGACACCATTCCCCATTCTGGTATTATAGACAAGCTCACCAGCCTGAACATAAACCCCTATGTCACAAGATGGGTTGCCAATTGGCTCACGGACAGAACCCACATGGTGAGAGTTGCAGGAGCTAGGTCTGACTCTAAATCGGTTACAAGTGGCGTTCCCTAGGGCTCAGTCCTAGGACCCCCTCCTGTTCGGCATATACTTCTCAAAGGTACAGGCAAGCACAGGAGGACTATGGCTGACCGAGTTCACAGATGACTTCAAACTAGGGGCTATAATTGACTCTCCGGCTGACACAGATCTCCTAAAGGGTCTCACTGAGATGGATACCTGGTGTCAAAATCATGGCCTCAAGCTAAATGCCAAAAAGTGCATAGTCATCCCCTTTGGAAAAAACAAAGTGCACACAAATTACCACATAGGTGATAGCCGTCTAAATATGGAAAATGTAATAAGGGAGCTAGGGACCCAAGTAGATAGTAATCTCTCCTTTGATAATCACATTGCCAAAGTGATTAGAAAATCCTTCTATGTGGCCTACCTAATCACAAAAGGGTTTGCATCCAGATCAAAAGAGGTCATTGGGCCCCTCTACTCATCACTCATCAGACCCATCATAGAGTACAATGCCCCATTTGGGATGTACCATACAAGACACCTGCAACAGCTAGAAAGACCACAGAAGTACCTCGTCAAGAGGATCACTGGCCTCAAACAGATGCCCTATGCAGCTCGACTGAAGAAACTCCAGCTGTACTCGGTTGCATACCGCCTACTCAGAGGTGATCTCTGCCTGATACACAAGGCCATGTCCAACCCAGAATTGATGGACATGCTCCACCTAAAGAAAACCTTATCCCCTCGAGCCACACACTCTAGGGATCTAAACCACACCACAACAATAAACAGGACATGCTGGAGGGATAGATTCCTGTCTCAGAGACTTCCCATGCTTTGGAAGGAAATTCCAATCTACATTAGGCAGAGCTCCTCACTAACACTCTTCAAGAGAAACCTTGACGAGTGGATGGGAAACAGAAAGTTTACTCCAGGGATCACTTCAGTGGCTCTGCTGGACAGAGGCACAGAGAACTAATCTAAAGGGGTGGTGAAAGCCAGCACATTCTGGCTAGGCTTATAAATGCCTTTGGGCAGATAGCCTAGTACCTACCTATGAACCTATAAATATTTGGGAACTAATGAAGTAACAAAAAAAACATGAACAAATGCAAATGAAACTTAGTAAGGAATATTTTAGAAGACAAGTTAATCATGAAAACAGCATTGACATCTAGGAACAAAATTCAAGCTATAAACCAATTTGCTCTTCCTGTCCTAGCTTACAGTTTTGGAATGATTGACAGACACCAGAAGGTGCTGGATAGATTAGAAAGGAAAACAAGAAGGATGTTTCATGCTCACCAAATGATTTTTAGAAATCAGTCAGTGCATACCAAGATTATATATTCCCCATTCTGAATGAGGTATGGGCCTACTTGAAATTGATTACATGCATAGATCTGCAGTTGTGGGACTACATACATATCTGCTGACTTCACAGGACCCAAATAAAGTCGAAGTTATGAAACATGAGGAGAATAAATCTAAGATGACTTCCCTTCTTAGTCTAGCAGAAGCATATCAGCATTATGCTGGAATTGAAATCAAACCAGAGGTCGATAAAAATCAGGCAGCAAGTGAATGTGCCAAAAAAAAAGCAAAAGAAACAATATAAGGTGAAGGATCAGATGAGAAGGCAAGAAATGTGGAAAATGAATAAATATAGTTGTAGGTATAGAAAACTCCTGGAAGAACCACATGTGGATTAGGAACGAATGCAGGAATGGTTAAGGCAAGGCAAATTCAAACCAAATGATGAAAGGTTACTATTGGCGGCCCAGAGAAAGTGAGCTATGCACATGTTGGTTTACAAAGTCCATTGAACATGCGGGAGAAACAGACAAATGTAGGTTTTATAAATCAGAATTGGAAACAGTCACACACCTCGTTGCTGGTTTTGATATACTAATGGCAGAAGGACTGTATACTGAAAGGCATATTAATGTGGTAAGACTGTTGTGCTGGGGATTGTGCAAACATTACAATACTGAAGAAGCTGACAAACACTGGAAACATGAGCCACAAAGCATCATAGTAAATGATGAAGTCTACATCATATGGGATCACCCATTACTAACATTTCAAAAGACAAATGCTAGAAAACTGGATATAGTTGTCCAGGAAAAGAAGACAAAAGTAGTACAGAGAGACACAAATTCATAAGATATCACAATTTGCAGGCAGAAACAAGAGCAGTGAGGAAGAAAGACACCAAGACAGTCCCGATAGTAGTAGGAGTTCTTATGTCTTATGTTACCAATACATGTAGCTACACACAAAATGCAAAAGGAGTCATTATCAGGCACATTGCAGGTGTTGCGAAGAGCACTTCTAGCTGACATAAAATATTAAAACCGTATTAATTTCATGAACTTTAATCATACTTTGACATAAGAATGGGGACCATTCCCATCGTGGTATTAGAAATCCAAAAGATTTGGAGAAATTAAAAAGAAATTGTGAGGCTCCATATCACTGACTGGTACACACCATTAGAAGTAAATATTTTACTCAGACTGTGCTACTGTAGTCAATTATCATGTTTCTAATATTGATGTAATATTGCTAGTCACAATCATAACTCACAACTGTCCAGATTTTTCCAGATTCTCCACAT
Source organism: Protopterus annectens (assembly GCF_019279795.1). NCBI lineage: Eukaryota > Metazoa > Chordata > Ceratodontiformes > Protopteridae > Protopterus > Protopterus annectens. Next base: position 1,566,882,672 of record NC_056726.1, read on the forward strand.
TTTCGCCTTATATTTTGGTCTGTTCCTCATAAAATCTGTGTTTTTCTAGCAACTCACAGGGAGAATATGAGGACTAAAGTCTCTGAATAATGACACACATTTTAGTTTCAAACTTCATATCCTTCAGAATAATGCATGCTAAGACAGGTTATGTGTTATTAAAGCAACTTTTTAAGTTTCTAAAATCAACATTTACGATATGTCCCTATTTTTGAGCCTTTCTCCCACCATTATGGCAGGCTTTCTCCAGATTTTTTGCACTAAAAGTTTGAAAGATATGAGTCGCATTTCTCACCATAGCTACATAAGCCTGAAACTTAATTTTTTCTCATTATTTTCTGCTGACAATCTATGGCACAGCAGCTGGAAGATTAGATGTAATTTAACTACAACCCCAAAGTTAAAAGCTTACTACCACCCATAACAGCAGAAAAGGCTCAAACACACACATACACTCACAAACACATACATGTTCACCATATCTTTCAACTGTACAGGTTTTAGCAGAATGTCCTGATTTCTGCCTTAGATTTTTGTTCTGCTTGTCTTACAATTTGTGTTTTTCTGGGTTTTGTGGCAAGTCAGTGAAGACTGAATTCATGAAATAAAGACAAGCATTTAAGTTTCAGTTGTCATATCTTTCTGAAAGTGCAGGGTAACAAATAAAACTGTTATTCTAGCAACTTTCAAAGCTTATAAGAGCAATAATTCTGCTATTCTGTCACCTCTAGCTAAAATTATGGAGACGTGTGTACACATACAGCTCATGCACTACCTCACACAGAACAAGCTGTTGTCCAACTTTCAGCATGGCTTTAAGCCACACCACAGTACTACTTCTGCCCTCCTCTCTTTCTCAAACATCATTAACCACAACCACAATACTAACAAACTATCCTCAGCACTCTTTCTAGATCTATCCAAGGCTTTTGACATGGTTGACCACAAAATGCTTATAAATACCTTGAAGGCCTTCTCCTTAAACAACCATGCACTCCAGTGGTTTCAACCCTACCTGCAGGGCAGGCAACAGACAGTCCTATGGCAGGACAAGCTATCATCTCGCCTACCCATCACATTAGGCGTCCCCAGGGCTTGATACTAGGACCCCTTCTTTTCTCCATCTTTATCAATGACCTTCATTCAGTCATCCCAGATGCTACCTGCATTCAATATGCGGATGACTCCACCTTCATTTCTTCTCACACCTCCCCAGCTACTTTATTCACATTAACCCAAATTACCTTCAATACAGTGGAAAAATGGCTCTCCAATCAACATCTAATCCTAAACCCCAACAAAACTAAGTTGCTCCTCTTCTCCCCCACATGCAGGACCCCACTGCCAGCCTTTAACATAACTGCCAACAATGGCACTATCATCTCCCCAGAAGCCCAAACTAAACTACTGGGTGTCATAGTTGATAACAATCTGAAAACCATTAATAAAAAACTTGGCTGTCTTTACAGAATCAAACCTTTCCTTAGCCCACTTGCTAGAGCTTCAATTACCCATTCCCATCTGCTATCAACTCTTCTCTATGCTTCATCTCTATTCTCCAACTTAAACAAAACAGATCTTAATAAACTATCATCCTGCTATAACCACATTGCCAGATTTGCTATTGGCACAGCCTACTGGACACATCACTGTCACAACCTAAATCACCTAGGATGGCTTGAACTGCCAATCCTACTGCAGTTCAACCAGCTAATAATGGCACATAAAGTCTTTTACCAACCAGAAAATACACCTGCACTAAAAAATATTATCAGCCTCTGCACCAGCAGCCAGCCACTGCGATCATCCACTAGACTCCTAGTTCAAAGATACAAATCCAACTACTCAGCTGGGGACTCTCTGTTTGCCAACTCTTTTGGAAAAATATGGAACAGACTCCCAGCTGACTTGACCCTAGAACCCTCACTAACTCAATTCAAAAACAAACTCAAGAAATACTTCAAAACTCATTGGTTATGTCCTTGCACTAACCCCAACTAGTGACCTCTCTATTTCTTAGGTGCCTTACCTTCAACTACTCCTAACGTTTTTCTACCACTCCATTTCAGGAAGGGTTAATTGTATAACTGCTGCTCAGTGTGTCTTAAACCTGACTGTAATGTTATGTATGTTTAACTTTGAAAATAATGTTATGTTTTGTAAAGTGTTTTATAATAAGTACTATATGTGCTAAATGCAGGTATTGCCTATGACTGTAATCTGCTTGAAACTAGCATTTACTAAATGTTCAATGTGTATTATTATCTTGGAGCATTTCTCCCCGGGCCTCCGCTGAAAATGGACATGTATCCAGTCGGACTATCCCGGTCAACAAATGTAAAATTAAAATAAAATAAATAAATAATTAAAATGTAACCCTATTTTTGGGGCTTTGTCACCACATTATTTTTGGCTTTGTCCAGATTCCTCTCAGCTGTCCAGATTTTTATAGCTTGTCCTGATTTTAAGCTCATATTTTTAGTCTGTTCCTCATAAAATATGTGGTTTTCAATCAAAACAATGGAATGATCTGAGGATAGAAGTCACTAATTAATGACATACATTTAATTTTCAGAAATGAAATTCTTCAGAAAAATGTATGTTAAAAAGCCTTGTTATTCTAGCAACCTTTTAAGTTTATAAGAGCAAAATTTTAAATATTTTCCTATTTTCTGTCATTTTATTCCCCCAATTTGTTTTGCTGTATCTAGATTTCTTGCACTAAGAAGTTCAGATATTGCCCATAATTTTTGTGCTAAGATATTGAGAGAAATGACACATACACGAGCGGATCTACAAAGAATACCAAGAAATCTAAATGTCCACTGTAAGCAAAAAAAGGGGGGAAAATAAAAGAAAAATGTTGATAAAAAAGTTTCTGGTCAAACAGGTGCATTCATGCATCAGTCTCACACTTGTTCTGTCATGCAGTCATATACACACACACACACACACACACACACACACACACACACACACACACACACACACACAGATAAAGTGAGACACACACATCCTGTTATTTATTTATTTATTTATTTATTTATTTATTTATTTATGTATTTTACACTGGGTAAACAGTGAAACTGCTGCTTAGCCAGCATAACACATTAACAACCATTAGTTTTCTGCTGCCGTGAAGTGATGGAATAACTGACATTAAAACACAGCTGAGCATAGCTTTCAAGTGCACAGAAAATCACTGAATGCAGAGATTTTTCCCCATACTTTAGGTCTGCCCACAATAAAACTGGAAACATTATTAATGACATACAGTTGAGTTTGACTCTCCGGAGATGCAAGCAAACACAAATCCTGCTAATCAAGCAATCAATCAATCACAAGCAATTTTTGGAATTGATTCCCATACTTTGTACTGTTAGTTTTGCCATTGACAAGACTTCCGCAAATATGCAAAGATTTCAACAACTATGCAAATAGCAGGTATGTCTGTCACAGACGTTCTGCCAAACTACCACAGCAGGAAAAAATAAATTAAAAGATACTTCTGAAATCTGCCTGCTCTGCCATGGGGGAAGTATTGTTAACTTTAGGGGAAGGAATAAGACACTATATTGAAGCACTTGAATTAGCTGCCAGTGAGAGTCATTAGAGAAAACAGCAAGCAGTTACGGGATATTAGGCACAATAGCACAAAAGCAGAAACAAAATTTATGGATTGGAAAGCTGATACTGAAGATATGCTTACCAATGTGTGAGAAAAAAAAGTATTTCTTCCTGGGGAACACTGGCTCCACATTAACTTAAAATGCAGGTATTAAAAGTAATCCTTCAAGGAAATAAATGCGTCCGGCAACTACAATTAAGAGAAATGTTCACAGAGCTGATCCAGATCGCATTTTCATTGGATGCAGACAGGATATTTAAATAATACAATGAATATAGAATTCTTGAGGGCGTTTCCTGAACAAAATGACTGGAAGAGGGCAATTCATGGGTGGTCCTTCCTAAGCAAATTTGGAAAGAGTGCAAAATAACCAAGGGCGTTATTACTATGCTGTTCCAGTGCCCTGACAGTTTCTGTTGCTCTGCGAGACTATTACTGGCTTAAAGATGACTCACTGTGCCGGAGCCATGAGAACAATGGATGAAAGAAACAGTCAATATTAGGGTTCGTTTTTGCAGTCTGACATTAGTACAGTGGTAACATCAAAAGATAGGTAAGAAAAATGTTTTGTAAAAAAGGAAAGCAGCAAAGAAACACGTAGTGGTCCTTTAATATCTCAAACATTACTGCTGGGATAGCTTGCAGAATGACATCATTTCTTGTCATCTGACTCTATCCCAGGTAAACCCCCACTGATGAAAGCTAGCAGTATTTAGCATCTACCTGTGAAAATACGTGCACAAGGACTTTTCCTCAGATCTTTGTGGATTCTGGAAGTAATAAAACATTAAAATACTATCAAGACAATACAGAAAACTTCTCATCACAGACAGTGTGTCTGTTACTGCACTGAAATTGAAAGATAACATCTTTTTATGACCTGGCCATAAAGTAATTTAATTTCAGCCACTTTTCTGACATTAACCTAGTGTGTTCCAGTTTCCATTATTAAAATATATACATTTAAACAGTTACAATAGTGTATGTACATTTTTGTTCTTTTCCAGTACGGTATACTTTGGCTACATTTTTAAGCTCAGTACTTTACAAACCCTTTTCAACACACACTTCTGTACCAGCAGTTTGATATACATAACATACTGTTCTAATACAGTTGTAACATAAGCATCTTACACAAACCATTTAGATATTCACCAGTTACGCATAATTATTTAAAAAATTCAAGATAGCTGTTCTGGCAGTATGTCCCTTTGTCACACTTCTATATAAATCATGCTGATATTCACAAATGACATATAATTATTTACAAAATTCCAGACAACTGGGCTGGCAGTATCCCCCTTTCTCACACTGGTGATGGACTACATTAACAAACATGTCAGAGGGGACAGATCAACTAAGTTGTTGTATGTCTACTTAACCTGGCAGACTTCTTTGAGAGGGTCACCAAGGCAATGAACGATGGTAAAACAGTGCATACAGCACCTGGCTAAGGCATTTGATACGATACCCCACTTAGGCATTGTTGACAAGTTCTCTGAGCTAGGTGTAAACCCTTACATAACTCACTGGATTGCCAGCTGTTTCACAGACTGGAACCAAGAAGTCAAGATCAGTGAGACCACCTCCACCAAGAGACTGATAGCCAGTGGAGTACTCCAGGGCTCTTCACCTGTCCCACTCTTGTTTGCCATCTATTTCTCAGAAGTCAACAAACATTAAAGACCTCTGGCTCACCAAGTTCACAAATGACTGTAAAGTGGGAGCTATTATAGATCCCCCCCAAGACACAAACATATTGCAAGTGGTGTTAACACAGAGAAATGATTGGTGACAAAGCTATGACCTAAAAACTAAATGCAAAGACATATATTATATATCTTTTGGAAAACTGTCAATGCAAGCTTATTACATTGATAAAACTCCCCTAAGCTTTGACCCAGTAGTAAGGGATGTAGCGAATGTGATAAGAAAATCATTTTATATCGCCCAGCTTATAGTTCAGGGTATGGCATCCAGGTCCAAGTAACATATAGTACCACTCTCCTAGGCCCTTATCAGACCTATCAATGAAAACAATATCCACTTTGACATGCATTTAACCATACAATTTCAGCAGATGGAATGCCCACAAAGGTTTATCGACAGGAGTATTCAGGGCATGAATGCCCTGTCCTACACTTACCACCTAAAGGCTCTGCCTCTTTATTCAATCTCCTACAAACTGCTGAAAGGGGATCTTTGCCTGGCTTACAGGGCTTCCTCGGACCCAGCCCTGCTGGATCTGTTGGACATGTGCAAAGAAATAGCATGAGAAACACTAGATCCAGAGATCTGAACTTTGCTTGTGACAGAAATAGAACATGCTAGAGAGACAAATGTGTGTCCCAAAGGATCCTTGCACTATGGAATAGACTCGCTATCCATGTAAAACAGAGTTCATCACTAATTCTATTCAAACAAAACCTTGACAACTGAATGGGACATCATAAATTTATACCAAGTCTGGCCACCATATCCCTTATGGACAAAAGCCATAAATTGATAAATAAATAAAATAAATAAATAAATAAAAAATAAGAAAGGTTTTAACCTAACTAACACTCCCCAAACACATAAATCTTTAGCTACCTGCATACTAACAACCTCCCTTATTATACTTGGGACTCAAAAGGTTTAGGGTGTGCTGTCAGGCTTGCAAAGTCCACAGTGGTTGTTAGCCTAGTAACAACCTATGAACCTATGTATGACAGAAGAATGCCAAAGAAGTTGAAAAGTAATGTGTACAAACAGTGGTGAGACTAGTACTACTCTATGGTCCAGAAACCTGGGCAGTAAAGGCACTGCAGATGAGGAAGCTAGAGGTGATGGAGATAAAAGTGCCGGATACAAGTCATAGAATGCACACTGTGAGACAGACAAAGAAATGAGGACAACAGAGCAGAAACCAAAGTAGCTGCAAATGTGTAGAGGAGATCAAAGAAAATAGATTATAGTGGTTTAAGCGCGTGCAGAAAAGCAGAAGACAATCTAGTGAAGAACAGACAGGAAGAAGGCAAGAGGAAATGAGGGTGTACAGCAAAGAGATGAATGGATTGTGAGAGAGAAGACCTGTCAGGCATGAGTGTTGAGAAAGGTACAAGAGTGGCATTGA
>NC_056726.1:1566894414-1566926914 GCF_019279795.1 Protopterus annectens
ATATGCAACCAATGTATAGTACATTTTTTATTTTATGTTTTTTACCCACTGTATATATCTACTTCCACAACTCATCTCTAAAACTTTTGGACCTTTTCTTAAAAGAATTGACACTAAATCAAAACTCTTTTAACAACTGCATATGTCTGGGAGAGGTAAACATTATATGTAAAAGAAACGGCAAAGGAAAACTTATGTCTGTCATGAACAAATATAAGCACCAAACAGCAAAATTGTCAGCCTGCCTAGTATATAACACATCTGCAGGCATCTTCTTAACCTCTTTCAGGCTGTTCTCAAAATATACCATATACTTTTGCAGAAAAGCAATAATTCTGCTAGAAGTAATAAGTAACCATAGCCCTTAAACCACATAGCTGTTTAAGAACTCATTCTTGTAAACCAGTTAGCTATATTATAGTGTTATGAAAGGCTGTAAGTGTAGATGTTAACTTACAGTAATTTACTTATTTGTTAATTCACTCATTTACTCAGAGTTGATAGCTAGAATAGACCTCAGGGGACTCTTTTGTTACAAATTAATTGTGAAAATGTAAAATTATGCCTGTCAATATTTTTGTCAAAATGGATTAATTATACAAAACTACACCTGCCAATATTTTCTACAGTTGCTAATTACCAACATCATAAAATAAACTGCTACAATTGCAAGTTAGCTAAATGTGCCTTTGGAGTTAGGCAATATATAAAAAAAGCAGTGAAAATAACAAGATGCATATTATTAATAAGACAATTAAAGCATACAGTGGGGAAAGTGCTCCTGGAAAGGGAAAATGAAAGTAGTGTTGAGACAGGGAGGAAAAAGGAATAAAGTATACCCCCCAAAAAATTGAGAGATATAAGATTGCAAGAGATTAGAGGGATATTTCTGATAACCTTACAAATATTATCAGTAACAAGTAGAAAACCAAAGGGCAATGAATGTATATGGCTAATAAAGAATTTTAGCAAAAACTGAAAACAGCAGCTATAGTGTGGACGGTGAGGAAAGTGGGCAATAATCGCACCCCCATCCACAACAAATGCCATAATCAAAAACAGCATAAACATCTTTATGTGCCAAATATGGAAAACAAAACACGCTTCACAGAAGTCAAAATAGCAAAAGCCATCAATTGTAAAGCTAGACAAGCATATCTCATAGGAAACCCAAAACACTTTTAGAAGGCAGTCCATGCTATAAAACAAATGTAAATGCAAAACCATCTAAACCATAGATAGTAAAACTATACTCATTCAATAAAACTTCCTGACAGCCGAACTATTTAACAAAAATGTTTTACTGCATATTTAACAAAATATCCACATTAACACAAAGTATCCAATATCAGCACTCTACCAATTCTTTGCCAAATTTAATACCCCAATACTGCTGTCTTAAAACTTCAGTCAGTAAAGTCAGTGTTAAAAAAATCCTGATTTAACTACACGAGTCCCAGATGAACTCCACCCTTACTTTCTCTTACTGTGAGAACCTGTTATCAGTGAGTCACTTGAAGATCACATGATAAGCACAATGATTTAGTAAAGGGCCCTAATAATTGCCCATATAGGCTGACTCCCCCATAACCCCAGATGAGTTTTGCCCCATCACCTTACTAACCATATTAGCTAACCTGCAGTTACTTTAATAGATCACAAGCCATGGACTGCATCTGTCCATACGCACAATTTTTCACACCAGGCAGCATTACTACTTAGCAATTTCGTAAGCTATGAAACCATACTTAACATAGCTCAAGGACATCTGACAGACAGTTCCTATACAGATTTTATCTGGATGTTTTGACAGAGTAAGCTTCAACATAATATTTAAATACATTATTAAAGCAGTAATCTTCCTCTCACAAACTCCTCTAAAACTAGCTCACAGAACATTGACTAATGCAAGCTAAATTAATTCCATACCCACTGTTATAGCAAAAGCAGCTCCCAAGGTAAAGCTCTCTCTCTCTGAGTCAGCAAGGCTCAAATTCCCTAATATCAGAATCCCTGAACTCTGCTCTGGGAAATCCACCTGTACTCCTTCAAACTTACATATAGCAACTCCATGGTAACTCCAACTGGAAGAAGGAGGAAATATCCCCAAAAAGGGCATCACTGCTGGCACATCTCACCAAAGAAAATCTTCTGTGGAAGTGATCTAATCCTAAATGTCTTAAGCCTTGGACAACTGGCACTCAAGAACTAAGACTTCATCCAACAGTAGGGAAGTCCCAGGTAACAACATATTAATCCCTTCTATTATCCACATTTATTGACATTATTATATTAGACATTTCCATAATATAGTCAAAACTATTCACTGATGGCACTGTGATCAAAAGGAAGGACAAATATTCTGCAGTGGAAAGGTCCCTGAAAATATATATCTTGCATACCTTAAGATGATGTTAAACGAATGACCAATGTTTTGCTTGCTCTTCAGGGTTAAACAAATGCTCAGGCCTTAAGTTTTCAAAGAGCATGTAATGAAGGCCGCTCCCTAAAACATTTCAAATACTAGCTTACTAGACCTTACACATTCCTTCAGTGCAGAAACACACACATGCACACACGCGCGCGCGCGCGCACACACACACACACACACACACACACACACACACACACACACACACACACACACACACACACAGTCTCACACACTCATACATACAGACTGATAATGCGTATTTGTCAGCATGGTCAATTATCACTGACAAAGTACCACAGTACTAAGACAGGAAAACAGAATAAAATGGATGGTATATTTTAACAGCAAGAAACAAACAAGACATTGTATAAATTACTGGTAAATGGTAATCATTTATATTGTACAAGCTTGCCTGAGTATCACTAGCCAGAAATGTGCAATCATTGATCAACGACTAAAGTTTTACCAAATCGACTATCCATTTAAGTTACTCTCTGGCAACTGTACTACTGTACTAAGCTAGTTTATTTCTGTGCATATAACAAAACAATGCCTGTTAGTAAAAATGCTATTTGTTTTTTATTACCTGGAATTGTGAGTTTCATTGGTTGCTATTATGAGTGATTGTCTAGAAAAAACATTGCATGTCCTCTTCCCTCTCATAGCCAAATGTGTATGTACAAGTGGAATGTAGGCAGATAATACTGACATCCTTCTCCACCCCTAATGGCTGTATTAGTGATGACCCTTCAAAGTTGGTTGTAAACCTGGTAATGCCAGTAAAATGAGAAAGATTGTCTGATGGTCAAGAGGCAGGTGAGACAACATACTGAAAAAGACAACTGGTAGATTTCTTTAAATTTTACATATAAAAATTTAAATCCTAAAATCATATGACTTGAAGTCTGAACTAAATCAAATTTCTGTGTGTAGAAATGAAGCATAACTATGACAGAAATAGGGATATTTCTTCTGTTTTCTTGTTGTAATTTAGGAAGGTCTGTGCAATAATCACATAACGTATCATTTTCACAGATGTCTGGTATGGATCTGTTACATTTCCTTGAAGTATTGGGAAGTCACATCACACAAACCTAGTTACAATAATCTGTAACTTGAATACCCATATTCTCATAATGTGTGTTCCTGAACTCATCAGTTTATGAGCACATGCCACACAAATGAAACATTTTTTACAGGATAGTAAACACCCCCTTGCACTAAGTAAGTAATGTCACATCAGCGAAAGTGCAGTTTAACAAAAATGCACTTTTGCTAAAAACAAACAACCAAAATAAAAAAAAAAAAGTAAAATAAACACTGAAGAGAAAGTTTTGCAGGGGGCAAACCCCTTATGCCCCCACACCCCAATAATTATATATACTAACTCCGAGATCGTATGGATTATGAAGGAAATGTTAAAAAAGTTAAACAAGAGCAAATACATGAATCCGTAGATATGAGTATGGAAAAAGAATGTGAAGAATGCATTGATAATAAGGAAAAAATAGTAGACAAAAGTATGAAACTGAGGAAGTGGAAGAACTGGTACAAGAAATAAGTGAAGAAGAAGATGTAAATTGGAGAGTACTGTGAAGTAACAAGAACTCTATAAGGAAGAAAGTGAAAGATAGTAAAAGGGAGTTTAAAAGTGTAGTCATGAAAAAAAATAAAATAGGTAAAGGGTAAGTGAAAGGAAACAGTAATACTTTACTAAAAGAAGACTGAAAATCTTAACAATAAGTGTTAATAGTATAAAGAACATTAAAAGAAGAAAAGGTGTTTTATAATGGTGTGCATTATTTCATATGTATACAATTATATTAGAAGATACATGAATGTTAGCAGACAAAAAAGGTTACAACCAGGAAAATTATGGGGTTGGAGTATTATTTGGAATATGGGAAAAGTTATATGCTTAGGTATTGCAATGTTATGTAATGAAGCAATAAAAGTTTTAGATTATACTATTGTAGAGTCAGGGATCTACTTTAGACGAACAAAATGCCACTTACTCGAAACTCATTTTACCTAGACCAGAAGACCAACAGCACCACAACACTGATGTACTGGAACACGGACTATTGAGTCCAGGTAAGTAACCACTTGGTCATCCAAAACAAACATGTAAACAGAAGAAAAACAAACCCACTCATGTGGGGGGCTTCTCCCCAATGCCCCCACACCCCCTAACTAAATATATCAACTCTGAGATCGCACTACCGTGGCGGTAAGGGACAAAGTTAAACAGGATAGCTGAGTGGTTACTTACCTGGAGTGCATAGTCGGTGTTCCAGGACTTCAGTGTTGTGGTGCTGTCAGTCTTCTGGTCTCAGTGAAATGGGTTTCTGGTAAGTGGCATTTCATTCATCTAAAGTAGAGCCAGAGTTAGGTAGAACAATAGAAATGGATAAAATAATGAAAAAATATATTTATAAAATTATTGCAATTTATAGATTATGTTACGATAAAAGAAAGAGATGTAATGTTTAAAAAGATTTTGAACTATGTAGGAGTAACTATGGAAATAATATTAGTGGGAGACTTTGTGATTTAAGAAGAAAAAATAGGAAGTGATGTTAGGAAGGTTTATGAAATAATGAAAAGCAGAAAGTTATACATATGGGATGAGAACCACTTGACTTATAAAAGAAATGAAATGAAAACAGAAATAGACTATTTTGTAATATCTGACCGCCTAAAAATAGAACAAAAAGGAATAAAGGAAGTAGGATTTTTGGATCATTTAGCTATATGGGTAGAAGTGCAAGAAAAGGAAGGATATATAAGATTAAGTAAAGGTACTGAGAGACTTAATGAAACAGATTTAAATAAGGAAGGAAGAGATGAGACTAACCAATTAAGGAAGGATCATGTAAATAGGGAATTTTTTTATGAAAATTGGATGGGTTGGTGGATAAGTTTTAAAGAAAAATATTAAATGTGTTTTTTACAATATCAAGTAATGAGAAAGAGGAAAGAAAAAGTAAAATGTAAGCAACTAAGTCAGGAGGTGTTTAATGATATAATAGAAAACAAGATAATCATTTCAGAAAAGAGAATAAGATATAGGAACTGAATCAGGAGAAGATAAAAAATGTTGCATAAGCAAAGATATTTTTTACAGAGAAGAAAATTAGAGGTGACACCATATTTAAACAAGATTGTTAGAGAAACTGAGAGCATAATAAGGGTACTGAAGAATATTGAAGTAGAGATAATGAATATGTAAAAAAATACTTAAGGTAATAAGGAAGTATATTGAAAATATATTTAAAAAAGAGATATAAAGAAAAGCAGAAATGGAAAGTTAAAAATTAAGTGAAATAGATAATAAGAATATGGAAAGTATAAGTGTAGGAGAATTAGATATGGAAAAATCTACTGGAATAGATGGTACTGAGTATCATATGTCTTATAAAATGGAAGAATGGTTGAAAGTGTATTTCATGGAGGTATTAAATGAATGGTTGGAAAAATGAATACTGGCCAAAGAAATATGTATAGGGGTTATGAAATTTATATGGAAAAAGGGAGACAAAGAGGATATAAGTAACTGGAGGCCAATAGTGTTGAATAATACAGATTACAGAATATTTATAAGGATAATAGGGAAAAGATTAAGAAACAGTGTGGATAAATTACTTGACGACCTGTTTTTTGGTAAAAGAAGTAAAGGAACTCAAGATTTGTTATGGATATTGAGAGAGGCGATAGATGATGTTATACATAAAGAGGTACACACTAACTTTATGGTAGGAGATGTAAGTAAAGCATTTGATATAATACAATATAATGCTTTGTGGGATATATTAAGAGAGTATAATATAAGTGATAAAATAATACAAATATTGGGGTCTATGTATAAGAATAATAATGTGACAATGATATTAAATGGGTGGTTAAGTGATGAAATAATAACAAAATGTGGTGTTGGGAGGGTGGCCTAGTGGTTAAGGTGTTTGCCTTACAAACACAAGGTGCAGGGTTTGAGTCTCACAAGGGATACTTGGCTAAGTTTAAAATGGTTCGCAAGGGCAGTTAGCTTAGTACGAACCTATGCTTCTAACCTATGATAAAGCAGGGATGTCTAGCCAGCAGTATTTTGTTTGCATTAGTTGTGAACGCAGTTGTTAGTAAACTGAATAGGGGTTGAGAATGGCAAGATATAGAATAACAGAATAAATTCAAATTCCTATCATTTTTACATACACAGATGATACAGCTTCAGATATGAAGAATAAAGAATGGATGAAAGAATGGATTACAAAGTTAAATAAGTACTTACAAATGCTCATCTTATATATAAACAAAAATAAAAGTAAAGGCATTGGAACAATAGTACAGAAGGGATTCAATTCAATAATGAGGGAGAAAGCAATGGGAAAAGTATACAGAAATTAAGGAAAGTTTGTATGTTTTGGAAATCATATAAATTGTCATATAAAAGAAAGTGTATTCAATAAACTTTATTTTTCTAGGTAAAATTGCTTATTTAGTAGGTGTTTATACTTTACCATCCAAGTTTGAAAAAGAATTGTTGTCTGTTGTATTTTCTTTTATATGGGGATCAAGGTTTAATCCTGTAAGAAGAGTGATTCTGTCCGTTAAGGTTCATAGATTAGTAGATTAGGTTCATAGATTAGTACTAGGCTAACTGTCCTTGTGAGCCATTTTAAGCCTAGCCAATTATCCTTTGTGAGACTCAAACCCTGCACCTTGTGTTTGTAAGGCAAACACCTTAACCATTAGGCCACCCTCCCAACTTGTTAAAGAAGAAGATGGAGGATTAGGATTAATCAATCCAATTGTGTATGCAGCTTCAATTAACTTTTACAACGTTTTGTTATGATAAGTAGAAGATAAATATAAGACTGTAATAAATCTTACAATGAAAGCTAAATATAAGATTTTGGGAAGAAAGTAAGTTCTGGGAAAAGATGGAAATATTTAGTAAATGAAGACATGAGAGAGTAGCAGAATTATTTGTTGTGTAAATTGAATATAAAAAATGTACAAAAAATAGAAAAGAATGGTATGCTAATATAATGAATGCACATTATTATATATAGTCATGGAATCATTTAGGAAATGAAGAAAGAAATATATATGTGTGTGAATGAGGGAGGATAGAGGAATGGTGAGGATGCAAGGAGTAGAGGTGGCAAAGGTGGATGAGTTTAAATACTTGGGGTCAATAGTTCAGAGTAACGGTGAGTGTGGAAGAGAGGTGAAGAAGAGAGTACAGGCAGGATGGAGTGGGTGGAGAAGAGTGTCATGAGTGATTTGTGACAGACGAGTACCTGTAAGAGTGAAAGGGAAGGTCTACAAGAGGGTAGTGAGACCAGCTATGTTATAGGGGTTGGAGACAGTGGCATTGACAAAAAGGCAGGAGTTTGAGCTGGATGTGGCAGAATTAAAGATGTTAAGATTTGCACTGGGTGTGACGAGGATGGACAGGATTAGGAATAAGTATATTAGAGGGTCAGCCTAGGTTGGAAGGTTTGGAGACAAAGCTAGAGAGGCACGATTACGTTTGTTTGGACATGTGCTGAGGAGTGATGCTGAGTATATTGTGAAAAAGATGCTAAGGATGAAGCTACCAGGTATCAGGAAAAGAGGAAGGCCTAAGATAAGGTTTATGGATGTGGTGAGAGAGGACATGCAGGTGGTTGGTGTGACAGAGCAAGATGCAGAGGACAGGAAGAAATGGAAACAGGTGATCTGCTGTCGTGACCTCTAATGGGAACAGCTGAAAGAAGAAGGAAATTAAAAAAGAAATGTGATTAAGACTTGCATGGGGTAGAAAAAATTATGACTATAATGAATTTCTGTGGAGATTGACAAGAGGAAAATTGCCTGCAAAGCTAATATGCTTTATAAAGACATTCAAGAGAGGGTGTGTCATTATTGTCTGGAGTCAGAGACAACAGAACATTTCTTTTTAAACTGTTCAAGAGTAAAGGAAGTATGGAAAAAAGTATGTGAAGATACGATATTGGTTTTCAAAGTGTTGCAGATATAAATATGAGGATGTTGCAATGTGGGTAATATGGTAACAAAAAACAAAAAGAGAAGAAAGATATTGATAAAAGATTGTTCTATGTTATATAGACGATATGGAATGAGAGACTGAATGAAATAAAGTTTAATGGTAAAATGGCATTGTCTGAAATTTTGAAAAAAAGTTTTTGGTTGTAGGAAAAAAGAGTGGGGGGGAATAGTTAAGATACAGGGAATTTTGTTATATATTAGATAAAAAATGTAAATACTTGTAAATAGTGTATAATGTGTAAATAATGTAAATAATTTGTATAAGTTATATTAACAATAAAGAAACCCTACTCTTTTCAATAGGTGCCATGAGACCTTTTACATCCACCTGAGCTCCCATCAGCTCAAATGGATAGGACCTCAGTTTAACATCTTATCAAATGAAGACACATTAGGAATGCAGCTCCCCCCACCTTACACTGCATAGTAGTGTCAGAAATTAATCTACCTGGTTGGAGAATAGAACTCACAGCCTTTTGCACTACTGACATACTGAGTGAGATGAGGACCGCTGACACTCTTCAAAAATGCTTTGAAACAATATTTTTCATAGCATATCTAGCATCAGTTAGACAGGGAGTGCGAACAGTGTAGTTAATATAGTATATAGCCACACACACACACACACACACACACACACACACACACACACACACACACACACAGTTATAAACACGGATATCTAGTAACATTTTCTACATATTGTGGATTCTGTTTTAGTTGTCAACAAACTCAAATGGCAACATAGCATTAATCATCCATCCACACACACATGCCCACACACATATATCTGCAGTTGAAGTCTTATCATATTGCTAATTAGTTTGTATGTTTTTATTTATATTCCAACATGCAGAACCATTTGATAACAGTCATAGCATTTATCTCTCTTTCCATTTATTTTACATACGTATATATTTATATTACTTATTTATTTACTTATATATTTTATATATATATATATATATATATATATTATGCTTTCTGTGAAATAACTTGCATCCATTCTTTCGGCTGCTCCCGTTAGGGGTTGCCACAGCAGATCAACTGATTCCATTTCTTCCTGTCCTCTGCATCTTGCTCTGTCACACTAACCACCTGCATGTCCTCTCTCACCACATTTCCATATCCCTTTTAAATCTAACCTCTCAAAGCTTCACTGTATTATTATTATATTATTATTATTATTATTATTATAATTATTATTATTATTATTAATATTATTTTGCCCTTCATTAGTAAAATAAGCTTCTCATCTGTTTCTTTTACAGCCCTTCAAGGTACAAATCTCCTACCTGCTCTATATCTTTCTGAATAACCTTGTACTTTAGAATACATATGCAGATGATGTTCAGATGGACATTACCCACAATAATGTGTTGCTGTTTACTTACAAAGTGTCACTGTAGGACTATGTATATGCAGTGTGTATGACTTAGTTACTCAACAAAGAGTAAGATTTCCAGAATTCACTGTAAGCTCATTGTAAAGGTTCCTCTTTCTATCATTTTAGGCTACGAAGGAACATATGCAGGAGCAGATGAAGAAAAGTTTCCAAGTAAGTGTTTATTTAATTTACAATTAAATCAGATTTATGGCTAATGCTTACAGCAAGATAATTTCATAAAAACATACTATGTACAGATGAATTTCTACCCAGGCGACAAAGGTACCTTTCAATTGAAAGAATGGCAAACCCCTTTTCAGAAAACTGACTGATTAAATGGGTGTCTTGAGGTTTTATACCTGATCCAGATAACTATAAAATTCATGCTCTTGGAAATTAGCAAGTATCAATTTGCTTTATTGTTATGTTTTACTGTGTTTATAGTATGTTAGTCAAATATTCTGAAGGCAGTTTTTTAATGTCTGCACTGCTCATCATATAAAGGAGATCCTAAAAAGTTAAATGTTGCTGACTTTCAAAATGATATTTTCAGATCCATTTCTTTTGGTAAAGCAGGAAAAAGCCACAACTATGACTGTTCCCTGTGTTTGACCAGTGGCATGAGGGCCTACTGGAGCTGACACAGAAACATGGAACAAGGCCATAATGCTTGTAGTTGTCATGTGACATGAGTTTATCTCAACAAGCCATGAATATGGCAGACTTCCTCAGATGGTATATGGAACCATGCACATGCAGGAGGGGTAGTAGAGCTCTCTGCATGGGTTGCATATCCCCTACCTAACAGGAGGGGCTAGAGGACTTAAAGGAAAAATGTTCTCATTGCCAAGTTGCTGGTGAGGGCACAAGCATCCCCTGTGGCTCCTTGGATGATGGCTCCTCTGGTGAAAGGAGATGTTTGATGGTTTACAATTATGGAAGCAAAACTTACAGAGAAATCATGTTTTCTGCAAATTGCAGATCTTGGAATTTCCTGTCACTAAGCTCAGAACTAAGGCAATCTCTTTGCCTTCTATTGCTCCTGAGTTAGCTGCAGTGATGTACAATTATGGAAGAATGCCTATAAAAGTCAAAGTGGAAGTAAGCTACCAAAGGATATGAGCTATCAGTCCCAAGACCAGATGGCTAAATGACGAGATGACCAAAACCAAAAAGTACAACAGGATAATATATAATAAAGTAGTGATTTGGCATTCCTGTGCTGGGCAAAGCCCCTCACCATTCCCTATACAGAGGGCTGTATCTTCGGTCTTTTTGTTTCTTGAACTAAGAAGTCATTGTGTTGTACAAAAGAGAGGAGGAAGCTAACTGTAGAAGTTATGTTTGAAGGAAGACTGAAGCAGAGGTTTTGTGCACAAAGAAAGAAGACAAACATCTTTCATCAGTGTAGACAAATGTTGATGAAAACTAAAAACAGTCAGCCATTGAGGGAAGTAATGTTGCACTTCTGTGGTGCAGTTCATTGCACTTAAAAAAAGGAAATCCGTAGGACAAACCCATTGGTCTGCAACTGCAGTTGATGAGATTTAATAGACTGGAAAAAATGGTTAGGCAAATCTAAGTTAGTGACACAATGTCCTCTCTAGCTGAAATGTAGGAAAGAGTAGGGTAAGGAATGCTGAATGGTTAAGATGTCAAAAACTGTATAAAGGTAAGCCATTCAGCATGCTGCACAAGATATGCTAAATGAACAAGAGAGAAAAGACTAGTTATGGATTAATGAAGAAATAACAGATGGAGGGTTCATGTTATGGCTAGGAAGAAAATAACCACTTTGGCAAAGAGAGTAAATGAGAGAAAAAGAAGAAAAATGCATGGATAATGAGCCAGTCAGTTCTCAATGGGGTTTTAATAAGGATTGTTTTACAGATGTATGGAGTAAAGCAAAAAATATATATTTTAGATGTGGATGGAAAAATATATATGAAGAAGTAAGGGACCAGAAGGAAATGATTAATTTATTGCCTCATTCTTTTTCAAGAGAGGGGAGAGAGAGAGAGAGAGAGAAGAGCTACAGAGAATGGGTGCTACCTGGGTACAGAAAAGTTAAAGAGAAAAGGAATTCTGAACAGATGTGTAATGTCAAAAGATAAAATGAAAAAGGACAAGTTACTTCCACTTTTGTGACCAAAATAAATGAAGGAGCTGCTAACATAATGAAGGGCGTAGCTGTTTTCCCTGCTACCGTAGATTGGAGAAAGTGTCCACGCACTTCAAGTCAGCTATTTACATTTTACTGAATAAGGCAGTGAGAACATGGAAAGTACAGACCAGTGAAATAACTCTGACAGCCATTTCAGAAAACATGACTGAGAATATCCTCAAAGGGACACTGACCATGTTCATTAACAGTAATTATGCCCCGTTATTGTATCCTAAACCAGTACTATGACAAGGTTATATAAGATGCAACCAAGGATTCCCACCATATACTGTATGAACATCATAGAATCATCCAGACTGGTGCAGAATAAATGACTGCTACTAAAATGGCATGATGTCAATAAACAGTCAGTCACTTCTGGAAGAAATCTGACTCAACAACAAAGTTTGTGAAGAAGTCGAAAACAGTTTCATAATAGTGAGTCAAGATATAAATATCTTAAGGTGCTGCATGGTCAGATGTTTGACACAGTTATGGCTTGTACTTCCATAATGAACATTACTCAGGGGGTCTGTAACAGGATTAGTCTACTCCCAGACAAAATTGTAACAGTGCTATAAGATGCAGGTATACAGTTTCCAAGAAACACTGGACAAGCTAGTAGCCTTTCAAGGCAAACAGGTATAGTATAATGCACTTCAGAGAGCAAGGGTCAAGTAAGACCACAAAGCAGATACATGTCACTCGGGCAATGGTGCATTCATTAAAAGCTTGGTCATCAATAAAACTTCATAGACAGGACATGTGATGCATTGGACAATGTAAAGCAAAGTGCCTATATCCCTCATCCTCCCTTCATTAGGCATTACTGACTTCTTATCCTTTTGAAAACTGTGTCAGACCCAATGTCACTGAAACTATTTTAACAAAGAAAGTTCCAGCAATGAAAAGAGATGACCACTCAAATCAATACCCATAAAAGTTTTAGAAAGAGGCAGTATTAAATAAGACTGGAGATGACTGAAGCACATGGTCACCTTAAAACAAACATCTACAATTCGTTATAGTATAAAAATCAGCATTCCAATGAGTAATCTGTATTGATTCATACAGGAATACAGAAATAATCATATCACAGATGAAATGATGACTGACATTCTCCTGAAGGTGTATGTCCTGGTTTAGAGGCAATACCTGAAGGCAGTCGTCAGTCTAATGGACAGATAACACCTATATACAACAGACTGGAAGGAGCACCATTTCACTCCAGCAAGTGCAGACCTTGCAAGGACACGAAGGCACCTGAGCCTAGAATAAAACAAAGTAATGTGAGGAAGCAGCTGTATCTGATCCACCTCTGCATCTTATTTACTTTACTCTGGTATGCTGCAGCCATAAGAAGTCTGATTAACTATATGTTATTTGTCTTCAAACTGTTACTCTGAATCCTCATTCACTGAGGTCTAAGTGTAGAGAAAAATTTTATTTCCAAAGCCAGATTTCACTGTGGCCTGTGGTGTAATTGCTAAAATAAAACTATTTATTCTCCATCTTTATTTGCAATTGCTGGCAAATGTAAGCAATCCAGTTTTTCATAGCTTCTTTATATTTATTGTTGTCAAGGTGGGATGCATGAATACTTCACTTATGGGTTGTGATACTAACAATTGTTTCTTTACCTTTCAGAAAACCCTGGCACAACACTTGCAATAATCAGTTTCAAGATAAATAAAATCTGTATCAAAGGCTTTGGGTATTCCTATGAAATGGGGTTATAGCTCAGTGGTAGAGCATTTCATTGCAGAATAAGAGGTGCCCCGGTTCAAATCGGAGTGTCACTGGTGGGGTAGCTTTTGCAAGTGCCAGTGACTCAACATGTGAGCACATGTCTTTGGTGCTGGAAGATCAGAAGGCTGTGGGTTCTAGTTTCACCACTGTGCTTCAGTTTGTCTATCAGTAGGCACAGAGGATTAAGGCCATGAGCTGTAGTTCCTGCGGTACAGAGTAGGCACAGAGGATTAAGGCTGTGAGCTGTAGTTCCTGCGGTACAGAGTAGGCACAGAGGATTAAGGCTGTGAGCTGTAGTTCCTGTGGTACAGAGTAGGCACAGAGGATTAAGGCCATGAGCTGTAGTTCCTGCAGTACAGAGTAGGCACAGAGGGTTAAGGCTGTGAGCTGTAGTTCGTGCGGTACAGAGTAGGCACAGAGGATTAAGGCCGTGAGCTGTAGTTCCTGCAGTACAGAGTAGGCACAAAGGGTTATGGTCATGAGCTGTAGTTCCTGCGGTACAGAATAGGCACAGAGGGTTAAGGCCGTGAGCTGTAGTTCCTGTGGTACAGAGTAGGCACAGAGGATTAAGGCTGTGAGCTGTAGATCTTGCGGTACAGAGTAGGCACAGACGATTAAGGCTGTGAGCTGTAGTTCCTGCGGTACAGAGTAGGAACAGAGATTAAGGCTGTGCGCTGTAGTTCCTGCAGTACAGAGTAGGCACAGAGGATTAAGGCCGTGAGCTGTAGTTCCTGCGGTACAGAGTAGGCACAGAGGATTAAGGCCATGAGCTGTAGTTCCTGCGATACAGTGTAGGCACAGAGGGTTAAGGCCGTGAGCTGTAGTTCCTGCAGTACAGAGTAGGCACAGAGGATTAAGGCCGTGAGCTGTAGTTCCTGCGGTACAGAGTAGGCACAGAGGGTTAAGGCTGTGAGCTGTAGTTCCTGCGGTACAGAGTAGGCACAGAGGGTTAAGGCTGTGAGCTGTAACTCCTGCAATACAGAGTAGGCACAGAGGGTTAAGGCTGTGAGCTGTAGTTCCTGCGGTACAGAGTAGCCACAGAGGATTAAGGCTGTGAGCTGTAGTTCCTGTGGTACAGGGTTTGGTTTCCTTAGTTCCCATTTTCCTCCTGTAGGACATTGAGCAACTCATTTGACCAGAAAGTGCTTGGGAGCAACTGGGAATTTTGTCTTGGCTCTTCAATGGTCTATCTATAAACCTATGCCCCAATCTGCTTTTAAAAATGGTGAGACCGATAGAACCTTTTTAACTTAGTGATCTTCACTCCAAGTAAACCCTGCCCTCTACATATAGAATAGGGATGTTTAAGATACAAAGTAACTGATATCTCAGGGACTTTCAACAGGGGATCTAATAAAAGTTCATAGGGTCATAGTTGTGTACTAGGCAAATGACCCTGGACCTTTTACAAGCCTAGGCCATGGGATTGTGCAGCCTGAAGTTAGTTCCCAGTGCCTCTATCAAGTAGAGCAACTGGAGTGATCCCTGGGATAAACTTTCTATTACCCATCCACTCATTAAGATTTCTCTTGAAGAGGGACAGTGAGGTCCTCCGCTTGACATGTATGGGAAGTCTAGTCTAGAGCATGGACAGTCTCTGGGTGAGAAAAATGTCCCTCCAGCATGTTCTGTTGAGTGTGGTAATGATGTTCAGGTCTCTGGAATGTGTGGTGCAGAGGGATTGGGATTTCCTTAGATATAGCACTTCTAACAGAGCTGGGTCAGACATGGCTTTGTAAGTCAAGCAAAGATCTCTTCTAAGTAGGCAATAGGAGACAGAGAATAGCTGGTGTCTTTTGAGTCTGTCTGTGTAGGACATGTGTTTAATGCCTAGGATTCTCTTTATAGGGTATTTCTGTGGCCTCTCCAGCTGTTGCAGGTGTCTAGTGAGCTGCATGCCAAATGGGACATTATACTCGATGATTGGTCTAATGAGGAGTAGAGACAGACGATGACCTCTTTCTTCCTGGATGCAAACCCCTTGGTAATGAGATGTGCCACATAGAAGAACTTTCTGACCATAGTAGCAATATGGTGGTCGAAGGAGAGGTTGCTGACAACCTGCGTCCCCAGATCTCCTAAAATGCCTTCAGTGTTCAGTGGGATCCCATCAATGTGGTAATTAGTGGGAACTGAGTTTTTACCAAAGGGAATGACAATGCATTTTTTGGTGTTAAGCTTAAGGCTTAAGACTTGGAGAAAGCATATTATAGGGTGCCTAGAGATGAGTTGTGGTATTGTATGAGGAAGTCAGGAGTGGCAGAGAAGTATGTAAGTGTGGTACAGAATATGTACAAGAGTAGTGTGACAGTGGTGAAGTCTACAGTGAAAGTGACAGATGCGTTTAAGGTGGAGGTGGGATTACATCCAGGATCAGCTCTGAGCCCTTTCTTATTTGCAATGCTGATGGATAGGTTGACAGACAAGATCAGACAGGAGGCCCCATGAACTATGATGTTTTCAGATGACATTGTGATCTGTAGTGAAAGTAAGGACCAGGTTGAGGAGACCCTGGAGAGGTGGAGATATGCTCTAGACAGGAGAGCAATGACGGACAGCCAGACTAAGACAGAATATATGTTTGTGTGAATGTGAGGGAGGCTAGAGAAATGGTGAGGATACAGGGAGTAGAGTTGACGAAGTTGGATGAGTTTAAGTACTTAGGATCAACAGTTCAGAGTAATGGTGAGTGTGGAAGAGAGGTGAAGAAGAGAGTACAGACAGGGTGGAATGGGTGGAGAAGAGTGTCAGGAGTGATTTGTGACAGACGGGTACCAGTAAAAGTGAAAAGGAAGGTCTACAAGTGGGTAGTGAGACCAGCTATGTTGTATGGGTTGGAGACGGTGGCATTGACAAAAAGGCAGGAGTCAGAGCTGGAAGTGGCATAGTTAAAGATGTTAAGATTTGCACTGGGTGTGACAAGGATGGACAGGATTAGGAATCAGTATATTAGAGGGTCAGCTCAGGTGGGACGGTTTGGAGACAAAGTCAGAGAGGTGAGATTGTGTTGGTTTGGACATGTGCTGAGGAGGGGTGCTAGATATATTGGGAAAAGGATGCTAAGGATGGAGCTGCCAGGTAAGAGGAAAAGAGGAAGGCCTAAGTTATCTTAGGTTTATGGATGTGGTGAGAGAGGACACGCAGGTGGTTGGTGTGACAGAGCAAGATGCAGAGGACAAGAAGAAATGGAAACAGATGATCTGCTGTGGCGACCCCTAATGGTAAAAGCCTAAAGAGAAGAAGAACCTTAAGGCCATGGTTTCAACACCAGTCATTGGTTTCAGTGAGACCATTCTGTAGGATGTTCGCATCACTTGGGGAGTTAATAATGGCTCCCAGCTTGCAGTTGCCTGCGAACGTGGTCAGCCAGAGTCCCTTTGTGTTGTCCTGCACTTCTGAGAAGTAGATGCTGAACAGCAGAGGACCCAGGACCAATCTCTGTGGGACTCCACTCATGATTGGTCGGCAGTCTGACTTGGAGTCCACTGCTTTCCAACTGTGTGTTCTATATGTGAGCCAATTTGCAACCCATCTAGTGATAATGGGGTTGATGCCTAGTTTGGTGAGTTTATCAATAATTCCTGAGTGAGGAACAGTATCAAAGGAATGGCCAGATCAAGGTAGGCTGTATGCACTGCCTTACCTTCATCCACAGCCCTGGTGACTGACTCAAAGAAGTCAACCAGTTGAGTAGGCATGATCTCCCTTTCACAAAGCCAAATTACATGGGGTCTAGAGTTTGTAGATTTCCTATATCTTTGTTAATCAGGTCCATGATGATGCACTCCATAGCTTTACATATCAGACTCAGCAGGCTAATGGGGTGATAATTCCCAGGGTCTGTAGACGCTCCCCCTTTATGGAGAGGGATGACTGTAGCACTGTGCAGTTCAGTAGGGACAAACCTGAAGTGAGGCTGTGACTGAACAGGGCACACAGATGTGGTGCCAGTTCACTTTGTAGTTCATGTATAACACAGCCAGCGATATTATTGGGTGGGTCCCATGGAAGCTGTATTCTTGGCCTTGGACAATGCAGCTTTAACCTGTGCTGCAGTAATGCTGGGTGCCTGGCATTCTTCCAGTATTGTGATTGGTCCTTTGGGGGGGTAAAGGGGGCACTGAATAATAATTGTATTCCATATGGTACCACTTACAGTAGTCCTCTAACTTCCGTCTCACAAGATTAACCTAATACTTTCTATATTCAAATCCCTGCTCTTCCACAGAAAACACATTGTCACCTTTGCTTTTTCTGTGAACATTTTCCAGAGATGCCCAGAAGGAAGATGAGCTTTAATGAATCGCATAAAAGATGACACTTTTACAATGTGGATTCCACCTTGTGCTGTGCTGTAAAGTAATACGAAGCTCACGTATAACAGCTGTACAACATAATGCACAACTGTTTAAACATCTATTCCTAAGGACAAGTTAAAACTAATATAGATGTGCTCCTGTAATCGTAGTTTGTTTTTTATGAAACTAGTTGCTGTCTCAGTCACCATTTCTGCCTGGTCCATCTTCTGCAGCCTTTCTCTCCCCCAATACATCCCAGAAAGAGTGCACACTTTGACATCCAGCTATGTCAAAGAGGTGGAAAAGTCCATTGTTCGTTATATACCTTCTCAGGCTGCTGAACATCCTGTCCCCACCAGAGGTCAGTATTGCAGTTTCAGGCCTCACATCCTCCTAACAGAAAGAATGATCTGGCCATTGTCTGCTCCTTTTCACACTTCTTGGCTGTTTTTTCAACAATGACAACTGTAATCAAGCCATGGATGTTGGCTATTTTATTTATATGTTAACCAGGCAAGCTCACTGCACACAACTGTCCCTTTTCAGGGGCAGCACAGGAACAAAGTCTTATTAAGTGACATGCTTAGAGTTTCACAATAGGCAAATAGAGGCTTAGGGAATCAAACCCTTGACTACAGGAATCAGCTGGTTAACAGCTCATAGCCTTAATCCTCTCTACTGACTGCTAGGCAACAGTGCAGTTGCAAGTATATCAGGATGTCGGGTGCTTAGACACTATAAAACAAAAAAGCCACACTAGGAAAACCAGAGACAAAGAAATACTGTTGCTGACCACCTCCTTTTTTAAGAGTAACAAAACTTTAATAATTCTGCTTTTCATCCAAAGGACTTCATCAGAGACACTATCCATAGGATTCAGTAAAAGTCTCACCATCCATGTTAACTGCACAACATGGTTTGGTCAATTAGGCCAATGGTGAGAAATTCTGATTCAGAGACAGGTATAGCTGCAATGTGAAAGACCTCATTAATGATTCATTGCCATGTCTTTGAATTAAACTCTGCACTATCAGACCTGACCATGCTAGTGCATTGAAAATAGTTGCTAAATGAGCTCAACATTTAGATGTCCTCCCATAACGTCCAGCCAATATACCAAAGCCTAAGGATTTTATAGATGTCATACTTCACACGTATGCCCCCCACTCGAGGTGTGGGGCATAAAGGTGATGTACTGGCATACATATTTCAGAACTTCTTTGCCACCAGTCTCAGCAGCATCATTAATTGCTGGTGCTGGTTACCGAGCCATGTTTCAGGCAAGTACCCCTCTGGGGTTTCTTCTTATCTATTTTTACTTTTATTTTTTGTGAGTTTATGTGTCATCCATAAAATGAAAATGTCAGTGTGGGATGTAGATTCCCCATAAAGATGGTCACAAGCAGTATCTTTTCTGTTTGGGTGCTTCTCACGACCACACATAATGTTCTGTCTTCAAAGCATTTGTCCCTAAGACCCTACTTAGTTGTCTCCTCTCCTTATCAATTTACCTTGAGAACTAGTGTCTTAAATTGTTGGAGCAAGGTGCTATGATAGAATCAGTCAGCCGCCTGACGAGAAAAAGGCCAAAAAAGTAATTTCTGATTCAGCTGCTGTCTCGCCTCACCCAGACGTCACTCTCTCAAGGCTGGTGAAAGCCCAGATGATCACTTGGTTGTTTGTCTCAGATTTCTCTGCCATGACCCCCTAGGAGGCTGGCATGGATCCAGCTTCTCACATGCCCTTGGAGACTCTGCAAATGTCCACTCCAAATGCTGAGAGTGAACATTGGCTGATTATTTCTGAAGAACTGAGGGGGATACTGCAAATCCTTGTTCAGGAGCAGATTCCCACTACATTGGTTGAGTGTAGGCAAGGGTCTGAACCTCCTAGGATTTTTAGGGTGGATGTTCCCTAGAAGTAAAAAACAGAAAATTAGACATATTCCACCTGTTGCTAAAGATCCCCATTGTGAATGGCAGGATTTTACCTAGGGGTTGTTTCATGCTTTAATGCCTCCTCAAGGAGTTTCTATGACTTCTCCTCCTTGGTCTTCTACTCCCCTTAAGATGCCCAGAGAACAGGAATCATCTGAAGAGGGTTTGGGTTCTGGGGAAGAGTCTTTGGCATGCTCATAGGTTCATAGGTTCATACTAGGCTATCTGCCCTAGGGCATTTATAAGCCTAGCCAGAGTGTGTTTGGCTTTCACCACCCATTTTAAATTAATTTTGCTATGCCCTTTTTCGAGGTTAGTATACTGTGCCTCTGTCTAACAGTGACACAGAAGTGATACCCGGGGTAAACCTACGATCTCCCATCCACTCATCAAGGTTCCTTTTGAAGAGACTCTGCCTAACCTGGACTGGGATTTTATTCCAGAGTGAAGGGAGCCTCTGGGTTACTCCTGTACTTTTGTCAAATACCCTTCCCCCTGGATTATAGATCTTTGTAGGAGGATTCTATCAGTCCAGACTCCTCCATGGAGGAACTCTCCTTTGGGGACACTACTTCTTGTATGATGGAATATTTTAAGTGGGACTGGTGTTAAGATTCTGATATTTAAAGAGGTATTATGACCTCCTCCAAATGGATTCTCCTAACCCCACTGCTGTACCTCCTGTCTTGGTTGCCCTTCTGGATAGCTTTTCAGCAGTGTCTCTGACCCATGATTCTCAACCTCCAGCCTCTAAGAAACCTAATAGATTTTACAGGGTGCCTGATGATTGTAAGTTCTTGTACAAGTGTCCTTCTGCTGATCTTTCTGTAGTGTCTGTCTCTTCTGATAAACCTTCTAAACTTTTGCCATCTACTAAACTACTTTCTTCAGACAAGGACCGTAGGGCTATGGAACATTTAGGCAAAAAGGTTTACTGACACCCTGGGTTTTTGAGCTATTAATTACCAGACTCATATAACCAGATATGTTTTAGCCCTTCTGTCTCAAGCTTCTCAGGCAACCTCTGACCTCTCTAATTCAGAAGGGAAGGTCTCAGCCCTTTCACTACTGGGTTCTACCTCTCAAGTGGCTCATCTCTCTATTAAATGTAGTTATGATTCAGCTGATGATTCCACTAGGGCTGCTGCCTTTGGTTGTGTTTTGAGACATTACTCTTGGCTTCGTCTCCAGCCTTTACTGATGACATTAAAGCTAAATTGTTCGATACTGCTCTTGATAATAAGAACCTTTTTGGTTCTGTTGCTGCTTTTTTCTAAGCAAACCATCTCCTCCTGGATGTCTAAGGCCATTTCTTTTTGTTATTCCTTTCATGGAAAACATCTTTTTAACTCTGTAAAAGTTCATTCTACTAGAGCTGTTGTTTCCTCTGGTGCTTTTTTCTAAGGATTGGATACCAGTTCCATCCTTGAGGCTGCTACTTAGACTTCTGTCCATACTAAGCATTACAAATTGGATGTTGTTTCAAGAGCAAGAGCTGGCTTTAGCAGAGCTGTCCCACATGAGTTTCTAGAGGGGTCCTGTGCCTTCCTTCTCCCATTTTCCTCTTGACCTTTTGTACCCTCCCTTTTGTAAAGAACACTGACAATGATATGGAAGGACATAGACAGCTGTGTAAAATCTTAACAGAAATGTCCTTCTCGTCACTGTTGCAATGTTTCCACCCTCCCTCCTCCTACTTCTGCTCTGTGCTTTTCCTTCTGTCTTCCTGGCCTGGAATTCTTTTCTTTTTTATCCTTCTGGATGCACATGTTCCTTCTAGTTCCTAGGAATATTGTTCCTCCTGGGGCTTTTCAGTTCTGAGGTATGTATGTCCATATATCCCCTTTATGCCATATGTCTTGACCATCCATAACATCTAAATGCTTTGGTGTACTGGCTGGATGCTGGGCTACCCTTGGCAGGGAATACCTTCTGTAAAGAATACTACAACAATGAAGAGGACATCTACTCTTATGGCAAGATTTTGTACAACTGTACTTTTTTATTGCATTTTTTTTTCATTTTTTTCTATATTAGGAACATAGTTAATGATTTTATTCTGAGCTGCTTTAACCATAATCAATAATTTGACTTTTTGGTACAGTGCTTGCGGCATAAGAAAACTTTGTAGATCATCTTTGAGTACATCCTAAAGAATATAAATATGTGCATAAGAGCAGGAGATTTCTATTGAAAGTTCTACTGATCATTGATTAATAAATTCTAAAACTTTGGGGCTTGAATTTAGAGGTCACTTTTGATCTTTCCTGAGTAGCTTTGCAAACTTAAATCAAAATAAAGCTTAATTTCCAAATGGTCTGAGAATAGTACATTCATTAATTTGCAGGAATTAGTAAGCCTGAAATCAAAAAGAAATATACTCTCTTATGAAATTTCTTACTATGTGAAAAGAATGAAAGCTGGAGTCCATATGGGAAAAGAAAATGAAAGAAATATCTAAAATGTTTTCAAGAAATTTCAGTTTAGAAGGTTTGCATTTGATGTTTTGTCCTTAAGCTCATTTATGACTGCATTCCACTCACTAGATAAAAATAGATAATGGATTATAAATATATTTATGAACTGAACCAGGCCCTCAGAAATCTAATTGATTGCAATGATGTTTTATGATGCACATCAAACTGTTTGCAGTCTATGGATTAATTCTTATGCTTGTTTTCCGCAGCTGCCATGCTGGAAACTGAAGCAGACTTTGCTAAAGTGTTCCTGCCTTCCTTTCCACAAGAGCTGGAATCATACTTCCTCTCCTGCACCTTCTCCTCCCCATTGCCAAAATATCAACAGAATGTCCAGTGGTTCCGAAATGGTCAGTACTGCAGCATTTTTGGTTACTTCCTTCCTAAGTTACTGTTATTTTAAATGTCTATGAACAGCATGATTTTTTTTCCACAGAAACAGAGTTCAGGTAGGTACTGGTAAATTGTCATTAGACCCCCCTTGAGACAAAGAAGCAATATTGATTTATTTATTTATTTATTTATTTATTTATTTATTTATTTATTTATTTTATTTATTTATTTATATTGATTTATGTACTTATTTATCAACATTTCTTTGCCAGGAAAGTCCAACTGGGTCACGACTGGCTCCATTTCAGGAGCAGCCAGGGAAAAAAATATCCACAGTTAACGCATCTTACAAGATGCCATACTATTAATACAGTACAAGGGAAAACAGTAAATGATAACTATCACATCAAAAAAAAATAAACAGAAAAGATGGACCCTGCAAATCATATTCCATAAAGTTTTGTTTCAATTTTACTGCAGAAATAATAAGCTACTGGGTCTCCATATGAAAGTCCAGAAGATTAGATTATGCAAGAAGACCGAAAGGGAACTACAGACAGAAGACACATGGCTAGATGGGAAGTGAGCTACATGGAAAGCTTTCCTTACAATGGTAGACATGTGGTGGTCAAAGTTAAAGTTACGGTCTACCTGTGATCCAAGGTCCTTTACCACTTCATGGGTAGAACTCTTCATGAATTTGCATGTCATCCTCATGCAGGTGCTATGCTAATCTTCTCTATATTGCTGCAAATTTAGTATATGTGCTACCTAGTTCAAAAAGGCCAGCCATCATATGGAATAGTGCCTTCTTTTAGGGGATTACAATACTGCCACAGCATTTTGATGTCATGACTTTTTCTAATAATGGTATTTATTTGTTAACTGAGAAGGAGGAACTGGTTTTCAATCCATTTCAGCCATTATTTAGACCATAAGGAAAAGAGTACATATTATATACAGGCAGTGCAAAGCAGCCAGAATACAACCATAATTTTGTATGACCTTTATACACGCACCACCACAGCCTGCCAACCATCAGCACTCAACAATCAGTCAAGCCATTTGTTCCACAAATAGCCTGAGGGTCATCAATAAGGCAGCTGTTGGGGGGGCACCTACTTAAGGGCTTAAACACATCCACTGTTAGCCAATGCAAAAGCTTGTTAGAGCTTCCTCTATGGGTGAACACATACCCGCCCATGCCTCATGAAGGCTTGTTTCTTAGCTTACTTTTTTTCTCCCACACAGCTGACCATCACTGTACCCCACTGTCTCCCCCTCATCTGTCAGGTCCACCTACCACTCTTGGCTTCTCCCAGATTTACTGCAGTTAGGGCTGACAAGGAGATCAAGGTGTCCTGAGACCATGTCATACTGCTGCCATACAGTTTTCCATTTGTTCCCCTGTACACATGCTTGTAACTTCTAAGGGAGGTGTGGCATTGGGGGCATCTTGGTATATTAACCCACCTCCAAAGCAGTTCAGCCAATGTCCTTTCCTGTGTTCCACTCTTTGTGCAGCAACCCCCCCCATTTCCCCATCCTCCAGTATGGATAAAACATGGGGAGCTACTAGGCTATCCCGCAGAATGAACACACCACCCTTCTCTGCCAGTACCTCAGTGGAAGACTGTAACATGGATATAGCCTGGCAGAGCCAAACACATCCATAACCCCTAGTGATGAACATCATGCACCCATTTCTCCAGTATGTGTTGGCATCACTGTGAACTGCACTGCCTACCCAACTTGAGCAAGCCAGCAAAAGCTATTTTCTCTAATGCTCCTCTGCAGATCTCCTCCAGCTGTTAAGCCACTGATTGATTTCAGGCTGACTGCTTCATACCCAGGGCTTCATTCCTTATAGGTTCATAGCAGGTTACTAGGCTAATGGCCCTAGGGCCTTTACAAGCCTAGCCGTGTAAAATTCCCATGCATCCTAATTGACCATAGCTAGATTGTCATTTTTATTAGAGCAATTCTATGATCAGCACCAACTACCGCTTTCCATGAGGGGCATAGATGCCACCCCTGGGGTGAATTTACAGCCACAGAGCAGACATAACCATGGTGTATTTGTTAAGTACAAATAAACCACATCACCTGAAGGCCTATGTAAACACTGGGAGACTATACAAACTCCACATAGAAAGTGACTGGAAGTTAGGACTGAACCCCAAACCCTGGAGCAAAGACAGAGATCTTACCACTGTGCCTCAGTATTATTTTGTTTCAATCATTTCTGAATGACTAGCCATGTAGGGACATAAATACAAAGTAAATTATATTGTCATTAGGTGTTTAATTGTGACCAAAGAGCATGTCCCAGCTGACAAGTAATGAAAAAGGGAGTGGGTGCAGAGAGACAGAAACTGTCGGGAGAAAAAGCATGAAAATCTGTGCATCGCAGATTTGCCTTTTTTCACTGTAGTAGGACCACCAGCAGCTGGCTGGTTGTCTTCCCCTCAGATTTAAGATCTTCCTGTCCAATTTATCATCCCTTTGTCATGATGCCCCATCAGCCCCAATACAATCATATTTAGATATGTTACCAATTCATGTAACACCATACGAATTGCAGAAGGAGTCATTACCGGGCACATTACCGGTGCTGCGAAGAGCACTTTTGGCTAACATCAAAGTGTGAAAGAAAGCTAATTTCATGAACTTTAATTGTACTTTGATTTAGGAATGGGGTTCATTCCCATCATGGTATTAGAAACCCAAAAGGCTTGGAAAAATTAA
Source organism: Protopterus annectens (assembly GCF_019279795.1). Lineage (NCBI taxonomy): Eukaryota > Metazoa > Chordata > Ceratodontiformes > Protopteridae > Protopterus > Protopterus annectens. The sequence continues at coordinate 1,566,919,996 of NC_056726.1, forward strand.
AAAGCAGAACAGATTATTTTTCTGCAATGACGTGGCAGGTGGAGAGGTGATAGAACCATAGCTTACAATGTCAAGAGTGCTGCTCATGTAGATTTATAATTTGGTTGTACTATATCATCTCCTGCGTGCATTACAATGCTGTAGGATGGGCATTCTCAAAGGTAATTAGGGAGCATGCCCCCACTTCCTTGAGTGACTTACTCCTCAGTTGTCCCACCCACCCTATTGCAAGTTCACACCCTTTTCATTCAGTTTCCAGGCTTCATCAGGTACCAAGATGTAAGGTGCTCCCCAAGGAGAGATGTAGCTGGTCCATCTAGCACCCTGTGCCAGACTCTCAGACATACACCCCGGCCCCTTAACTCTTCAGGTAAAGAATAAAAAAACACAAAGAAAAGAGAAAAACGTTGTATTTTATTGCAGAAAGCAGGTTAGTACTTTTGAACCAATCATCTTCCTTCAGATACACTCCATCCCCTGCTCTTTAATTGAATAGAAAAAAAACATCAAAGTAAATTGCCTTTCTGCAGGACAAGCTCCCTAACACTTTGCACTCGGGGGAATTGATTGCCCCCTTTTTCCCACCCTTGCTATGCTACTGTCCCAAAGTAGAGTTACACACCCTACACCAGAGAGAGTTGTCCTTCCATACCTTGCTCCTTCCTAACCAGTTCCCCCAGAGCCTGGGCAGGCAACTAGGTAAACCTAGGCAGCATGCATTGTAATCAGTGATCCATCTCTCCATGTCTCTATGCCATAGAGCTGGCAATCTTCTTCTTCTTCTTTCAGATTTTCCCAGTTAGGGGTCGCTACAGCAGATCACCTGTCTGCTCATGATTGGCAGTAGAGTTTTATGTTGTTGAGTTGCCAGCCCACACCCAACCTTCCACAGAAACCATAGAGCTGGCAATATAAGTCAAAAAAAGCTACATAAATTGACTTAAGGAAATATAATTATAATATCCAGCACCCAAGGATGCCTTACTATGAGAGCAGATGCAATTCTAAGACAAAAAGAAATCATTACATATGCCAGGCAAATGCATAAAACAAATTTATTAATCTGCACATATGTTGCCAAAGTTTCACATGTGCTGCTTGGACCCAGCACATTCTAAAATAAATGCATATATGAATTGTTGTAAGATCCAGTTCTGTCAAAGATAAAATGATCTCCCATTTTGCTGTTTAAGTAAAACAAATAATTGTCATAACTAGCATGATGACATCTGAAACAGAAAACCTAATAAGACATTCTTGAGGTGAAATTGTTTCAGTGTCAATTTCCAGCAGAAAAAAGACTGATGGTATAAAACCAGTTGCTTTTTACCAGTGTAATTGTGCACTGGTAATGATTCAGTTCTTTAAGGAGATTTCTCCATGACTGTGGAGTTGGTATATATAAGTTTTGGTGGGGCCTGCCCCCCACAACAGCAGGTGCAAGGGGGGAACTTTTTCCCTTTTTTTTTTTTTTTTTTTTTTTTTTTTTTTGGAACACCAACTTTCAGGAAGTCGGCATTTAGAACCTGTTTGAATTCTAGCAATGTATATTGAAAACTAATTATAAATGTTTTGGCTAAACATGGAGCTGAGGTGCAGAGCAACATTTATTTAAGTATCAAATATTATAAAATTCAGAAAAAGATAGATTAGGGAATATGAGAACTGTTGTATTTAGAATCAAAGTAGTAGAAAATATGAGCTACTTTTAATTGTAAAGCAACACTTAGCCGTCTCTGGCAAATACCATTGAATCGTGTTTTGTGTCCAAATAATGATTTTAAATTAGTTTGATTTTATATCTGTATGTGTTTCAAAAGATGATTTTATAACCTGATGCAGCAGAATTTGCAAAAGTTTGTTGAACTTCATATGTAGTATAATAAATTAGTTTTGTGTATAATAATTACGGTTACCTATCAAAAACATCTACTCTTCATAACATCTAAACTCAAAACATCAAGACCATAACATCTAAATTTCACAACATCTAAAACTCATAACATCAAATCTCAAAACATTGAAAACTACAAAGCAACTATAAATAACGTTCTACACACTGTTTACTATGTTTTTGCAGGGCACCCCCCACACCTCCCGTAAATTAGATATACCAACTCTAAGATTGCACTACAGTGGGGAAAAGTTAATTTCCTAACCCCACTGTAGTGCGATCTCGGAATTGGCATATTTAAGTATGGGAGGTGCAGAGGGGCTTGCCCCCCTGCAAAAACGTGGTAAACAGTTTGTGGTATGTAATTTATAGTTGCTTTGTGGTTTACAATGTTTTGAGATTCGATGTTATGAGTTTTAGATGTTTTGAAGTTTAGATGTTATGGTCTTGATGTTTTGAGTTTAGATGTTATGAAGAGTAGATGTTTTGATAGGTAACCAATAATTGCACATCTCCTGTATAACAACTAAAATATCTTGTTGCACTGCAGAATTAGTGAGTGAATTTTAGAATGTTTTGTTCTGAATGGAATTCCCTAATCTTACAGTACAAAATATTTCATTTGTTGCATAAACTGGACTGCTACATATTCATTTACCAGTTTCCCATTGATTTTATTCTTAAGTTTTCAGCTGTAGGATTTATGGTAGATGTGGAGATTTTTTGAATTACATGTCTTGTGATTTTCTACTGTGATTCTAAGACACATTTTAATACTTTTTATTAATGTTTGTTAGTTTTTGATGCATTTCATTAGTGTACTGAAGGATATAGCAGGATTTGTTAGTTTTGCAGTTTAGTTTTTTATAGTCTTACATAGTTAAGATGGTTATAACTTGGTCAGTTTTTGCTGTAAAGATGTTTTCAGATCAGCTAATTGCAGACCATGTTTTTTTTTTATTTTATTTTTTCTTCCATTCTATTTGAAACAAATTTCATTTGTGAGAGGGTTGATTTAGATGGATAGTGTTTTTATAAGGAAGAGCTGTGCTATATATCTTAAGCGTGCAAACACAAAGATACCTTTTTATATTGAAATGAATGTGAGATGTTGCCCATGTTTTTTAATTATTATTATCGTTGTTATGATTTTGTTTTTCATGATTTTTGTTGGGAGTAGTTTTAGATTCGTTGTGATATTTTTCTGTTGAGTGTCTGTAAGTGCATGTATTTTGTGTGAGCGGTGTGTTTTCTACTTGCTGGTTTTAGTGAGTGGTATAAATATAACAGAGTTCGTGTTTTTTATGGTGGTAATGATATGGGTAAAGTACACATAAGCAGATGATGATGATGATGATGATGATGATGCAGGTAGAGTAATAAACAAAAATGACATTCACTCCTTGTCTGAATAAACAATTTGATTACACTTCGATATCTAGGTCCATTGTTAGGATACCTTTTTGTATTCACCGACTGAATATGTCATCTTGCTTTTGTTTAATTTCAAGTCAGTTACAGGAAATAGAATAATATGCAGTGGCAATGGTTGTGTGAATTTGTAAATAGGGATAGCATGGCTGGACATTGGTCCATGGAGCCTATAGTTATATAATGTCACAAGTAATTGTGCAATCAAAGCTTAAGCATTATCTTTCCACTGAAAAACAGAAGTAACTCAGCTAATGCTATGTACCAAAGCTGTCTCCAATAGGGCAGAAAGGGAGAGAAGCAGTAGTATCTCCACTAATAGAGACAGCATAGAAGGACAAATCATTGTTTACATAAACCAGATCTTCGTGTTAGCATTTGTTATACTGATCATTACTGTATAATGTATTTGATAAAACACAACAGTAATAATTATAATCTTGGCTTAAAAAAGCTATACATTTTTATCGTTTGCAGGAATGCCGCTAAAAGAATCCAAGTGGCTACAGATGGAGCAAACACAACAGTCAGCTTTCTTGATCTTTCCTTCTGTGCACAAGGAAGATGAAGGCCTGTATACCATCCGTATACCAACTCTGACAGGCTATAAAGAACACAGTGCCTATGTGTTTGTACGAGGTACGTATTAGATTATGTGTTCTGAAAACAGGAATGAATAGGATCAAATGAGCTATTCCTATTATAAAGTAAGTATTTAGGCCCACACTCTTCATCATAAGGAAATCAAGTAAGTGCACAGCTGTGAGTATATTATTGTAGGAGCCTGACACAAGGGAATAATAAGCTTTTTAGGAACCTTTAAATAATGACTCTTTCCTGATACATTATATTTAGTTGTTTTACTTCTGCTTATGTTCACTTGTTACCTTTTTTTAAAAAAACATATTGCACAAAATAAGATGCTACAGTGTTAGTAAACACTTTGCAGGTCAGTGCATAACATGTCCCAAAAGATCCCATGCATTTATGGAAACATGTTCTCAGGAGGAAGCCAGTATGTTAAAAACATGCTACTACAAGTCATACGCATTACTAATCCATGCAGACATCTCATGTATAATACATTGGGTTTTTTTTAACAGCTTTATTGAAAACATTAATATAATGAACAGATATTTTGAAAAAAATTGAATAAGTTAAATTTTTTAAAATACAATATTTAAAAAAGAAAAAAATTAATACAATAACTATAATAGCACAGTAAACTATGTACAGTGATGTTCACTATATATCGAATAACAGGATCAATTAATTTTAGTTTGGCAGAAGAAAAATTAAAACATAGAATAAAAGATTAAAGAAAAAGGAAAGATTACTGCATTAATCATTTATCCACTTCTTTAACTAATAATTCATGTACATTTTCCCATTTGTAATATAATTTTGTATTCCTTGTAGATTTAGAATTGATAGTTAACATGTCTAACTTAGATATTTCTAAGAGAAGACCTTTGAACTCTTTAAATGAGGGAACTGATGAGGAATTCCAATTTCTTGTAATTATTTTCTTGGCAATGGAGAGTACAGACCAGAGCAAAGAATATTTGTTTTTATTTATACAGTCTGGAACAGGTGTATTGAATAATACAAGTGACTTTGTAAGTATAAAATTATCTGTAAAAATTGCCTGTAAAAAAATGTTAACTTCTTCCCAAAATTTTTGTAATAATACATCATCATAAAATATATGATTCCAATCAACATTTGTTACTGCATTACATCTCCAGCAAACATCTTGTTTAGTTATCTTACTCATTTTCTGAGCTGTGATGAAAGATTTATGTAAAAATCTCCATGTGAAGATTCTCCATTTAATGGAGGAAGTGGTTTTGCTGGCTGACTGAAGGAAATTACCTTTGTCTTTTTCTGAGGGAATGTAACTATTGATTACTGAAAATGAATTCCAATAGTTATCTACATATACATCTAGATCTTGTTTAATTGCTTTATAAATTTATGATATACTATTTTTAACTGATAAAGTATTATAAGTGTATAAAATCAAATATTGAATAAGTTTGGGTATTGCATTTTTAGCATTTGAGGGGATTAAAATTAGCTTATATAGAATATATTTTCTAAACTCTTGCAAATCTAACCAAAGTAGAGAGTTAAGGTTATATTCATCTATAAGAGCATTAATAGATTTTGCCTCATTTTTATTTAACATTTGATGCCAAAACATTAATTGTTTTTGTTTAATTTAAATAACAACATTTTAGAATGATTTGCAGATATAATTATACCTTGTGTATAGGCAATAGGAAAGATGAGGAACCGCCAATTTTCAAAGATTCTACTCATAATGAGAGTAGGTACTTTTAGTTGCATGGGATGCATTTGTTGTATTGATATTTTGGGGAAGGATAGTGACTTTTTTATACACCCCCTGACACGCAAAAAGTGTATGTTTAAAGTGACAGCAAACTGTAATAGTCTGAATATGGTCTACCTGGCAACCTGTGGTCAATGCCCGTTTTTTTTACGTAGGCAAGACCACAAGGAAACTTAAAGAACATATCATAGAACACAAATCAGACATTAGAAGAGTGAATGACAGGAATGCATTATGTAGATATATTATGTGTACAAATACTGACCATATCATTAAGTTTAGGGTGATAGAAATGGTGGATAAAGACATCGGGGGGTGATATAAATAATTTACTAGAGAACAAGGAATATAGCTGGATATTGAGACTAGAAGCTGATATTAAACCTGGCCTCAATACTGCTGTGACCATTAAACCTGTTCTGGTTAAGTTGTAACAAAGTATACTTTGATGTTTGTGTAAGATACATATATATATATATATATATATATATATATATATATATATATATATATATATATATATATATCAGTTTTTTATATATTATAGGTGACTGTTGTGTGATGAGTTGGCTGTAGTCACATGATGTGATTTGTTCCTATTTAAACTGACTTAATACGTGTGTTTTATATTCACATTGAGAAAGGGTGTAGACCCAAAAGCTTTATCTTTTTAATAAAGAAGTTTCTTAACATTTGGCCTTTTTCTTTACCCTTGATAAGGGTAAGCAGGAACTTTGGATATGAAACATTTACAAGCTGGGGTCTGGGAGATTAACAATTTACAGGCTGTGAATTTCCTGTTCCCCATCTAATTGTCCAAGTTACACTTGAACTGGGTTATGGAGGAACTCTGCTTCACATGGATGGGGAGCCTGTTCCAGAGATGGGTTAGTCTCTGGGATACATGCATAGTCGGTTTTAGGCACCAGCAAACCCTGCGGTCGCTGGGGGCCCCCTGTTCCCTGGGGGCCCCCAACCACAGCAAGTTATCTTATCCTGATATTTTGTCACATCTGTACAACCAGAAAAAGCTAGTGCAGCATTCTTGCATACTTAATAAACTATGAGGGTAATAACTCTTATTTATATCTCCTTTAAAATTCAAAGATATTTCTGGTTGTAGTAACGGTGTTTTGTCAAGTAACAGGCATCAGAATGCCATTAAATATTTTACTACTAACATAGTGCTCCTGGCTTAGTTAAACCCTGCTTTTGGACATTTTCTCCACTAAAAAACT